>NC_061107.1:28341407-28388726 GCF_015104395.2 Macrobrachium nipponense | reverse complement strand
TGGGCTTAATGAGCGTTGTCATACAGCTAAACAACTCAGTCATGCATACAAAGATCCACCGAATACACTATATCTATTACTTGTCAGTAAAACAATGAGGGAGGCTGTTAGAGCGAATAAGATATTTTAGGGACAAAAATAAACTTACCGAGAATCTTGTTGTTATGTAGCGAAACTTAATGCGGATAGTTGTGGAGATGCATATTTATCAAAGTGAATCCAGGTAAAGATGTCACTGGAAACAAAAACTCACAGAAAAAAACGTCATAGGATAAAAAGCAGCAGGAAAAAGGCCATGATAACCTTTCCTAGAGAGTGATCCCGAGGGTTTTAACCCGGTATGTACAGTAACCACCTTTGCGGCGTTTAGTACAAGCCCGTTGGGGATTTTTTTGTATATATCCATCTTTGTGGCGTGTAAATATAAACTAAAAACTGTAAATAGCACGAAGATAATGACCCAAAGAAATATTGAGATTTTTTTTCACTGTGACTTTATTACTGGCCACCATAAATTAATCTGACTTTTTTCCTCAGCCAAAATTATTATTTTTTTTTTTTAAACTGAAAGTTTTTCCTGACTTTATTACCGGCCACCATCCAAGTTTCCCAAGGAAAATATCCACAAACTTGTGTTTCAAAGTTACCTTCTGCCACGTAATTGCATCAATTTTGGTTCTGAGTTTTATTGTTATGCTGCAGAGTACTCTTTGAATAATAATAAAATTTCTTATATAAAAGAGAGATGCAACGATTTTATATAAGACCTTTCAAACCAAATATAGCTTAAGTTGCCTGGCAATGTTGAGACACTTTTATTGCTCAAGAAAGGACATCCAAAAGTTGCCACACCACAAGTGAAAGATAATTTTGTGTCAGTTGCATGTAAATACCGGTATGCATTTACAGACATGGGTAGTTTGGAGAATGAACAGAATGTAATTCATTTAGATCAGTGGCCCAGTTCCTGTTTAGAAGACTATGTTAGCTTTTGGGTAGAGAAAGAGAGAGAGAGAGAGAGAGAGAGAGAGAGAGAGAGAGAGAGAGAGAGAATTCTGCTGGTGAGCAGAAATCTCCTAATGCTTCATCTCTTGCTTTAGCTCTATTTTCCCTACCCTTTTTAATGCATCAGTGGAGAGAATGTTTCCACAGATGAATGTGGGACATTCAAAATTAAGAAATTGCTGTCATGTAAGGTCAGGGAGGCTGTACTTCAAATTAGATAAGGTTTTTCACGTCAGAATCTTACATGAATACATTTCTTACCCCCTTGAAGACATGACTTCAAATCTTAATGCCAACGGAACAGAAAGTACCAGTATATACTACATAAGAGGAAGAAGAAGATGGAGTAAAAAAAAAAAAATTGAGAGAGAGAGAGAGAGAGAGAGAGAGAGAGAGAGAGAGAGAGAGAGAGAGGTAAGAATGTAATATATTATGAAATTGTTTGAAAACTGCAGTAAGATAGAAATGATGATTCTTAGTGATAGATTTTGTGCCCGATGGAGTGTGTAGTATTTTATATTTCCTGAGGTGACTTTTATTTGAAGAAGGCCTTTTGCTACAACAAAGATTTAGTTGTTTTTTTTTGAGGAAAGATGTTTTTTTTTTTAATTCTATTAATGCTAGATTATATTCTAAGCAGTATTCTAAATTTCACGAATCTTGCGTAGCTTTGAATTGAAGGTACGATCTATTTTGTATTTTTTACGCAATTTCTGTTTTCTTTCTCCATAAAATTATGCTTATGTTGCATTCTATCAAATGAAAGTACATTAATCTAATTTGTTGTGCTAATTCTTATTTGAAAGTGTCTTTGTGGGGGTCTATAACAACCGTTTTGTATTTCTTTTTAGTGAGTATATATTTTCTATTTTTTTTCGTTAACAAAAATGTTTGCAAATGAAAAACTTGTGTATAATTTCATCGTTACAGAATGGTAATTTTGTGGGCAAAATCTGTGGCCATTTCAACATGGTTGTGGGAATTTTGTGGGATAAAAATGGTTCCTTTTGTGGCAACACTGGATTCGGCCTTGACGGAATTGGATACGTTTTGGCGTGAGGTACACACGTTTGGGCGGATCGGACAGGTTTGGGAGTGTTTTATATATATATATATATATATATATATATATATATATATATATATATATATATATATATATATATATATATATATATATATAACCTTGCTGTCCCTTTGGACTAGAGTCACAAGATGGTAATGTATAATTTACGTTTGAGATGTATTTAACCCTTACAACTTTGCATTTGATTTATAATTTTTGACGGGTAACGAAATAGATTCATACGTGCATGAATTATACCTCTGTAATGCAGATTATGTAAAATTTCCAGTTCAAAACTCAGAATCCTTCGGGGATGACGCACCAAATTTCCCCCGGGATTTCGTGGATGAGTCTGCCTGTCATTGCCTCCTCCAAACCTTTGCTTTGAGGCGCGTTATACCCATCACAACAGAGCTCCTAAATTCGGCTTTAGAATCTGGCAATCAGTGTTTTCGAACTGTGCTCTGTTTGCCTTGTGTGTTTGAACGTATAATGGCATATGCTTACATGCTTGCGTACATGCGTACATATATACACATACATGTATGTATCTATGCATGCATGTAATTATGTATGTACGCGCGCTCGTGCACATACACACACACGCACACACGCACACACACACACACACACACACACACATATATATATATATATATATATATATATATATATATATATATATATATATAGTGTGTGTGTGTGTGTGTATGTGTGAGTGTGCGTGTAAAACCTATTAGCATTCATGCTTTGATGGGATGTATCACTGAAGTATTAAACTTTCGATGTTCGCAAAGAAATTTGGTATGATGCTGCTTGCCCAGGCCACTTACCCAGTATGGCTTTGGAACCAGTGTCGTCATCTGCTTACGGGTTACCTTATGACCTATTCTAAAACCTGTAACTCTTCTGTATCATCCAGAAGGTAGCCATAAAAATTCCTTGGGCATGTTAACTGGGTCAGTGCTGTCAACATGCTGACCACCTCCCTGTATTATAGAATCAGGATGCAAAATATGTTGAATCTTGTTCAACTGCATCTATTTTTGCACTTCTCAGATTTAAAGATTGTTCTTATGGATTTGTAGATCCACGCACATGACTTTGCCGCCATATTCAGAGTAGAAGAGAAACAGCTACGCTCAGCAGTTCTTCTGGGAGGTTACCCTGAAATCAAACCTATAGTCCCTAGTTTTCGACATTGTGAAAGCATGTGTACAAAGGCTTTTTATTGTCTTGAGTTTGATTTTCTTCGGTGAGGATATACTTACGATTACTTATCCTTTCTTTTAGTTTGTTTATTAGTACAATGTTGAGCAGATTTGACAGAAGAACAAAGAGGGCCTGATGGTTAATTAAGAGGTTGCCCTTTCACTGGCCTTATGTTCTTTATCATCTTCATTTGGAAACCCGAATTACTGTCCTTCCTCGGTTATAGTATTTAGACCCCAGTTACTGGCGCGACATGATATGTCAACATAACCAATATTTTTCCGACAATTTTCTTGATTATATGGAATCTGTTTACTCTTTTTATATATTTGCATTCATATATTATCCTTGTCATCGTTTTGGATATATGATCTTAAGCATAAAGTAATTTGCTTTTAATCCTTACACTGACTGGAGAGGTTAAGCAAAATCGAAGTCTGAAATAGTAGTTTGAACAATGTCGGTGTCACAGCATAATTGTTAAACAAAAGGCTCCTTGGCTATAGCATTATCATATGAAAGGCAAATCATGCTGTTTTGACAATTACTGACGGGATTATTCGGAGAAGCAGGATGTCTCATTTTGTTAAAAGTGACAAACATTCCGTAAGGGAATACCTGTAAGAAAATTATAGTAAACAATTATTTCCTTACAGGTCAGATAATTATTGAAGTCAGTCCAAGTTTTCCCCTCGTAGATTTATTTTTTTATACCGAATTGTCATATACTAGTATTAGCCCATTACATAAAATGTAGAGGAATGAAAAATATAAAAAACTCTCTAGCTTGAGGCATGTTATTCAAACAGGACTGGAAATAGAAATATAGAAGGCTTTTATAAAAAAAGATTGCTGAAAGGCTGAAGTTATAAGTAACTGGCATTATCGCAAATGCAATAGCGAAGACTATATTTAACTTATCTAAGAACAGGTATACAAATGCTATATATAAAGAGTATGGGAAATTTTTTGCCCAATAACTAGAAAAATATAGGACACCTGGATTACTGCGATTCAGACCATTTAACAGCATACACTTTATAGAAACAGAATAATTGCAAAAATATTTCAAGCTCACTTCAGAACAGCAGCTTTAAGTTTGGTTATTCTTTCAAGTTCACTTCAATACAGCAGCTTTAAGCTTGGTTATTCTCAAATAACACCGAGTACCGGACTATTTTTAGAAGTTATTTCTCTGTATGATCCTATTTACGTGCGACATTAACGCTTTGTTCAATGGAGAGACAGAATGTTATGATATCCATTAAAGTGAACATTGGTTGAAAAAGAAGGATTAAATGAACTTTCTTGATGATTTGCAGTCAGAAATAGGCACTGAGGCCTCGAACATAATGCTTTCAGAAATGAATCGTGAGATTTTGCAGACGGGGGAGTAAATTCGCCTAGTTAAATTTTCTTTCATGGGAGGATATTTCTCTTATGTTATAATATTTTAATCTTATTTATTTTCCTCTGCAAATCTTTTTCACGTTTTTGCATCTCTGAAAACATTTCCCATCGAATAGTGTTTTGTATTTAAGTATTTTACTCTGTAATGATCCTTGACTATTTTTCATCTCATAAAGTGAACCTTATTGCTTACTCGGGGAGTAAGCCTACAAACCACTTTGTTATTGTTGTTGTTGCTGCTGTTTTTATTGGGGGATAGGAAAGCCCTGTGGAAAAGTCTAAAAAGGTGTTTCACGTTGAGTTAAAGATACAGGAATCTTAGGATGGGATATTTATGTTTTTTTTAGAATGAAAATGAAAAAACAATAAATAATGTGCATGTTGAACAGCACAGAACAATTGTTTCTAATAAAATATTATGTATTTATTTTAATTTTCGTTAGCGAAACGACGCATTATTTGACTAGATTTTTGCACTCGCCGTGAGAAAGCTGGAGGTCGGAACACGCCTTGTTCTTATTAACAAAGCTTTTCTGTTTAAATAAAAATATCTTCATATTTGAGGGGGCTAATTCATGGCCTTCTCCCAGCTCTTTCTCTTTTGAGTCGAGTTAGGATACTTGTTTACAAGAGTCATTATGAAATGTTCATATCTAACCTGAGGATATTTCGTAGTACATCCTGAGTCCTGAGGAGTTACAAGGTTTAGGATGTCTCAAAGACTTATTAGCCCATCCGAGGAGACATCTTTAGGAGCAGGTTTTACTGTTCATTCACAGTATCCTAATGATTTTCTCTAGCCTTCTTTTAAATCTTCCACATTGTTGGTGTTTGAAAATTCTGGTGGCAGTTTATTCCATGTCACATATCTCGTATGTAAAGAAGTTCCCACAATGGGATGTGTTGTATCTCTTCAGTTCTAGTTTATATCCACTATTCCTTGTCTGGTTTTCGTTCAATGTGACTACTTTTGTTTTATGCCTTTTAGTATTTTGAATGTTTCTATTAATTGTCCTCGCAACCGTCGTGTTTCCAAGCCATAGATGTTCAGTCGTCTTTGGTAACCTATTTGCCTGAGGGATGGAAGTAACTTCGTGGCTCTTGCTAAAGATTAGTACATGAAACAGTGAGAACTATACTACTTGAATAATTCTGTAAGAAGTATATCTGATTATAAGAAAGTAAGATTATAATAAAGGTTCTAACTTGGGAAAGCTGAGTTTTTTTTTTAGCATATATTTGCTAATCATTAATGAATTCGATAATATATGACCCAATTCCCCCAAAAACATACAACTTATAGCTACGATACCAGAAATTAGATCATTTTTGTTATGTTGATAAAAGATGCATAATTTCGGTATTTCATTTTTCCCAGTGCTTGCAAGAAAAGAAAAATCCAATTTTGTTATAATACCTGGAACCTACAGTTAACATTAATTATTTTTCTAAATGAAATGATATGAAATGAAGAACAAGGTTTTAAATTATTATCATCTCTTTTTTTTTAAAGAAGTGACTGAACTTACTTGTGGTAATAAGGGTGTACTCTATACACCACTCTTTTTCAATTAATATTTATTATTTTTTTCATGTAGAAGCCACGAGGGATATACCAATATTATACTAAGAATATCTTCAGTGATCCACCTCAAGTTTTGTAATTTGGGCCTGCAGTCTCTCCGGTAACATTAGGTGTCGACATGGAAACCAATGAGAGACTTCATTCAACACACTAATTCACGAAATATTTATTTATATATATGTGTGTATATATAAGTATATAAATATGTATGTATGTGTATGTATACTTATATATATATATATATATATATATATATATATATATATATATATATATATATGTGTGTGTGTGTGTGTGTGTGTGTGTGTGTATGTGTGTGTGTGTGTATAAAAAGTTAATGGGTATTTTTTTTTATTTATTCATCCGATCATTGCTTTCTGGCAAAATCCACTTCTCAATGGTTGCCTCTTAATACGTTTCTGATGAGAGCAAAGTAATCACTTGTCCAATAAATTTTGGATTTACCTTACTATTATTCTTTATTTTTACATTCATTGGCCCTAATTCTCATCAATAGACATAACATTGCTCCACTTATAATTTAATTATTTATATTATGTGCGGTCAACATGGTAAAGGAATCTGCTTTCTTTTTCCCCCCGTTTTTTTTCAGATCCATCTCTATTCATATTCAGTTCAGTTCTTAATTTTATTTTTGCTTTCGTAAGCAAAACTTTCCACCCAGGAAAATTTGCACATTCTTGCACTCCTCGCAGTAGCTTCGTTTTCACTATTCCTAAACTTTAAAAAATTTCGACTGTTCTTTGCTCGTGCTTACCTTATTATGTAATACTACACTTGGTGTTTTGACGCTGTATTTTGTCCTGACTCCATCATAATGATTATAAACAACCATGACTATAACATCACATCATGCTCTGATAGCCACCCTTTCACCATAATAACCCCATTGATGTTCAAATCGCCATCCATAAGGTTTGTATTCATCATAACATTTCCTATGGTTTGCATTATAAGCACATTACTTTCTTTATACCATATCTCCATGTCATACTTCTACATAGGCCATCATACGCCTACTCAGGATTCACGTAGGTAGACTATTATTACTCAAACGGCTTCGACAGTTAAAAAGAATGCATACAAACTCCATCCCCCTGGAGTAAACATACGTTGCTTTCTCATATTTTCCGAGTGGAATCTCACTTACCGTATCAAGTATATTAGCACACACCATATTTACAACAATTCAGTACCATTAGCCTAGTTGTCTCACCTCCCTTCGCACAGCTAAGTTTTTATATTTTCATTCTTTTTATGGAACACTATACGGTCCATTTTATATACATATATGTATATATTTATATATAATATATTATATATATATATATTATATATAATTATATATATCTATATATATTATATATATATATACACACAACAATATCCTGAATTGCATAAATGATCATGTTTCCCGAAGGGATGTAGATAACCTCCTTAAAGATAACATTCAATTTCATTTTGCAGACCGTATTACGCCGGGTAACATCAGCGATGCCATAAACACATTACCTAATAATAAATCACCCGGCTGTGATGGTCTTCCCGCAGAGGCTTTCAAATTCTGCCATCCGATAATTTACATTTCGCTAGCTGCCCTATTCAATGCGTGCATAATTCAGCAGTTTCTTCCAGACTCCCTACTCTTAGTTCACTTGATACCATTAATCAAAAATAAGCTAAAGGATGCAGCTGAACCTAGCAACTACCGGCCGATTGCAATCACATCGATCGCATCGAAGATACTTGAGTCGGTTCTTCTAGTGAGACTTCTCCCCCTTTCTTCACACCACTGACAACCAGTTCGGGTTTAAAGCAAACCACTCAACCGACACCTGCATCTACATGCTGAAAGAATTGCTGAATTACTACCTATCATCAGCCTCTCCTGTTTTCCTTTGTTTTGTAGATGTGAGAAAAGCATTTGACAGAGAAAAGTACCTGAAGCTCTTCCTGAAGCTGCATAAAAGGGGCACACCCCTATATCTAATTGGCATTTTACATTGGTGGTTCACACAGCAATTCTGTGTCAAATGGGGTCACGTATTATCGTACACCTTCGGCTCCCTAAACGGGCTTCGGCAAGGGGGCATTCTCTCTCCATACCTGTTTAATACGTACACAGATGCCTTGAATGTCAAACTGAACTCACTCCCAATCGGATGCACTGTCAATGAAACAACTATAAACAACCTCTGTTACGCAGACGATATGGTTCTGATTTCCCCATCAGTGCAAGGTCTCCAACAACTCATCGACACTTGCCGCCAATATGCAGAGGAATTTGATATAATCTACAACGAAACCAGGACCCAGTGCATGTCGCTGCTCCCGAGATCGCTTAAGCATATTGCAGAACCACAAATTTTCCTCAGAAACCGTCGGCTGGAATTTGTGCGCGAATTTCCGTATTTGGGTCACATTATCACCGACGACCTAAAAGATACGGCAGACATTGAACAGAGGCGTCGTAAACTATGTGCAACTGGCAACATGATTACAAGGAGGTTTGCCTTCTGTCACCGAGACGTGAAACTGCTGCTCATCCGCTCGTACTGCTACGGTATCTATGGGTGTTCCCTCTGGACGAACTATACCCGAGAGACCATGAGACGTATCACTGTTGTATACAATGACATTCTGAGATGCCTCACAAACACTCCACGCTACCACTCCGCCACACAGATGTTCTTAGAAAACCACCTGGACAATTTAAAAATCATTTTAAGGCGAACAATGTCCAGTCTGGTAACCCGAGTGAGAAACAGCGGTAACTCGCTCATACAAAGCATCCTATGGAGTGAAGCAAGAAGATCTAAATTGTGGGAAAGATGGGAAAATGAGGCCTTTGTCCCCTAAAGGACTTAATCTATGTATTGGCAAGATGTCATCTGCAGATTTTATCATTATTACATTTATTGCTGATATTTTATTTTTTCATTATTACTGTGATTACTATCAAGTTAAAGTTTTTTTTTTCTACATTCAATTTTCGTATTTAGCCCTACGGACCTGACTACTGTAACCACCTAAGGTCTCTAGTTGAAATTTAAGTTATATAATCTGTGCACTAACTGTTATAACTCTCAATGCATTTTTTTTTTCTCACCAATATTATTACTGTTATTACCAGTATTATGATTACTATTTTTTATGCTACCTCAGCTATTTGGTGGATAAGTGCCGATTACTCATTTTTCTTATCATGTTGTCTCATATATCTAGATTGTGTATGTTACTTTGTATTTAATATATTCATTGTATATGGCCCTGAGCCGAAATAAAGGATATTATTATTATTATTATTATAATTATTATTATTATTTTTATTATTATTATTATTATTATTATTATTATTATTATTATTATTATCATTATTACTATATATAGTAAAGTTAAGCACTGTATCCGTGTACTAAAATATTATGTTGTAGGAAGCCCACTAAAATTTGGAAAAAATTGAAAGTTTTTATTTCTCTTTCTGAAAGTGGGAGAGAATGTACTCTCCGAAAGCTTAAATAAAAAACTTTACATTTTTCCGAATTTTAGTGGGCTTTCTACAACAAATATATATATATATATATATATATATATATATATTAATATATATATATATATATATATATATATATATATATATGTATAAATATATATATATATATATATATATATATATATATATACTATATATATATATATATATATATATATATATATATATAGTTCCTTGTTGGCCGAGTGGTTTTCGAGCTGGGCTGCCAATCCGATGGTCTCAGGTTCGATTCCCGGCTCGGCCAACGCGGAATCAGAGAAATTTATTTCTGGTGATAGAAGTTCATTTCTCGCTATAGTGTGGTTCGGATCCCACAATAAGCTGTAGGTCCCGTTGCTAGGTGACCAATTGGTTCCTAGCCACGTAAAAATATCTAATCCTTCGGGCCAGCCCTAGGAGAGCTGTTAATCAGCTCAGTGGTCTGGTAAAACTAAGATATACTTAACTTTTATACATATATATATATATATATATATATATATATATATATATATATATATATATATATATATATATATATATATATAAGTAAGGATCAGGACGCAACCCAAGAAATCGTGGGATCATCTCCTAATGGAAAGATGGTTTCTAATGAAAATGAAAACAGGAATGGCATTCCAATGCTTCCCATTTGAGGGGAAGTAAGATGTCCTAAGAATTTCAGTCGATATTACTGAATTCCTCAAAGTAAACAAGGAAATGATGCACTAATGGACACCAAAGCCATAATTCAGAAATTTCCAGTTGCAGAGGGAAGACGGAAGGTCTAGAGAAAAGAATATTTGTGTTTATTGATCAGAAGATTTGCCTTCAGTTGAATCCTTGGGAGAAGATAAACAAGAGAAGAACGATGAACATTTTACAGCACTGTTTCAAATGATGAGGGATAGGTCCGTCATACAGCATAACATTAAGCTAACCATTTATATGTTATCATTAGCATTGTGGTGTATTTAGCTTTTATATCTTTTCAACAGGAATAAACGCCATGCTTTGATCGCTTAAATGTCCACCTTGGGATCATATTGTCACACCACTAGCCATTATTCAGTAAAGCTACAGTACGGTACATATTTCTCTTATGGTAGGGTGTTGCCCTTTTTGACCTCCTCGTGTAGTAGCATCATTCTATGCGGTAAGAGTAAGTGCGTAGTTGTATATATAAAATAGAAGTCTTTTCACAGGGGAAATTAGCATTGTAATATATGCACCACTTCCACGACAATTTCAGAAGAATCTGAACAGCCAAAATGCTGACAGAACAGAAGGTTTGTATTATATCTATCAAATAGAACCGAAGAGCTATATTTTTCTTCTAAGCATTTAGTGCCTACAGCTATAACTATAAATGTTTTAGTGACGCAAACATACAATGGATAGTCTGGGAAGGATAAAAAGCAATAAATCAACCACCGAAAGGGAGCCTTTCCCGGGAGTCTCTTCAGCTAGTTCGGTGTCAGGCCTCCAATTCAGAGTCGTTAGCAGGATGATGTACTTTCAAGTAAATATTCAGAGAAGTATCATGTAGCAGTATGTGTAGCTCTCCCTTAAATAGCAGGCAAGATCTGTCAGGTGCCATGTCAATTACTTCAGTTACATCGATCTGTTTCTGGCTTGTCAGGTCGCCACTGGCCTCTGCAATTGGACGTTTCCCTTCTTCAAATAAGGGAGGTTGAGTTTTTCCGCTGGAGGAGGTTAAGAGTCTTCCAGTTCTTATGAAAAATCATGAGGTTCAATAAATGTTCAGGGGAGGCACGAGCAATATTTTCTAGTGGTAATTCTAGCATTTAAATCTCTGATGGTGACATCATTGTTAGAAACCTGAGGGGCAAACCCCCCCCCCCCTTTTTTTTATTACTGCTTCATGTGGTCTCCCATTAGATTGCTGATATCTTTGGTGGAGTACTCAATATCTATATTGGCTAGGGATACTTGTTCGATCATTTTTATGGCCATGTAGAGTAGTATTAGAAGGCCCTTCTCAATAGTATTAATGAAGGACGTCCTGTATTACACTGAGCTCTCGCTATGCTGTAATAATAAAACTCCAGGTTGGTAGACTTGTGATCACAGGTGGCAATAAGTCCAAGGAAGCCCTGCGGTTAGAAGCGTCGAGGAGCCTTCTAATTCGCAAAACATTTCTAAACTTTTGAATCTCACTAGACCTAAGATTTCCTTTTATACTCTCATACATTTGGTGGAAGGTCTGTTATCATGCTGTTCCATCTATTCCCGAACTGTAACCTAGTACCAAAGCTTCCATGAAAAGGTGGGACGCCATATCTTAAAAACCATAGAATCTTCTTGAAAATAATCTAATTATGTTTCCCGCACCCAAGTTACCAGCAGTGTAAGTCTTTGCACTAACCCAACCTAACCTAACCTAACCTAACCTAGGGGCATGTAAAAAAAACCGGGACTAGCGCAATACTAGTATACATCTCAGGAATTTTAGGCCGGCACACCGGCACCTTCAAACTTAAGTGACGAGAGAGAAGTAGGCGGCAACAGACCAGAGTTACTTTAATCTTGATGGTAAGGCCGCTAAACTTCTGAGCGTGAGAAACCAGAATACTAAATTCTTTCAAGAAAATTTACTTTCGGCGATGATTGTATACAAATTCTGTATTCCAAATGGAATTTCACAAATAAATATATAGTTAAAATTTTCGAGTGCCTTTATAGAAAAGAACATAAAACAGTGGCTCTGTGCTATCATAAGATAAACATTTACCGAATGCAGGAATGTAAAGATTAGTTCAGATTAGTTCGAAATATGAACATCATTACATACATACATACATACATACATACATACATACATACATACATACATACATACATACATACATACATACATTTATATATTAGACTGAGAACCTATAAGTCAGCAAGAAATAAAATGTCAATTTTCATTTAATTCCTTGACTTTTACTGCCGATTAGTATCATAAACTTCGGTCTATCAGGAGCGTAGTACCTGTAAATCAAAAGTTTTCTCATTTAGTGGTGGAATAATTTTTCCTGGGGATGACGAAACATTAGGATAAACAATATAAAAGCACTTTGGAGAAAATCTCCTACAACAACATCGAGAATCAATTTGAGAAGAAAATATACCGGGAATTAATATATACCTGGACTTTTCGAGCTACTAAACTGTATACTGGTTCCCCAAGAAGATAGTTTTAGATACTTGAATTACTCAGAAAATAATATAATAATCAATTCAGAATTATGGCGTACCTTCGTGCATTTGCACAAACTTTTAGGACGAAATTTCTTGCCTTCTTGTGACCAAAGGTTACGTTATCTAGTGAATAAAATCGTGATAGGATCTTTCTAGGAATTATGGCTTCCTATCATGTTCTTCCGGTCACAAAGACTGAATGGAAGGCCGCTATCTGTGATTGGAATAACCCGTCTACGATCGTAAAGTTCTTAGGCTCTATAGTAAAGGTTGAGATGTCGTTTGTATTTTATTGTTCAGTGTACTTTCACTCGACCTCTTTCTGAATCTTTCATACAATCTTGCGTTCTGACAAATCATAAGCAATATCTTCTTCCCAAGAATACTTTGTGCCCATGGTTGCCAGATAAAAATACGTAAAATATCATTGTACAAATAACTATATAATATCGTGGCATAATAGATATATTAGTGTAAACGATCAACGTTAACCCTTTGTTCAGCACTGACCCCAGAAAACTGGCTATAGATTATTGATTTTTCTGAATATATATATATATATATATATATATATATATATATATATATATATATATATATATATATATATAAATTCAAGCTACAAATGTCCTTTAATATCTAAATTCACTTTACCTCCCAAATGATATATTTTCATATATGTACCGAAGGGGAATTTTTTAATTGATAATAATTTCGTCCCCCCATGGGATCGAACCACCGTCCAAGTGGACGGGGACGAAATCAGGAGCGTCAGTCCCCGTCCACTTGGACGGTGGTTCGATCCCATGGGGGGACGAAATTATTATCAATTAAAAAATTCCCCTTCGGTACATATATGAAAATATATCATTTGGGAGGTAAAGTGAATTTAGATATTAAAGGACATTTGTAGCTTGAATTGATATATAAATGGATCACGGTTCGATGTGATAATTATTCATATATATATATATATATATATATATATATATATATGTATGTATATATATATATATATATATATATATATATATATATATATATATATATATATATATATATATATAAAACCTTCAGGGGATGTCCATGATACAACGATTAAAACATAAATTTATTCTAAGAAACGTTTCGCACATGAAATTCTCTGTGCATCATCAGTCTGTGAAAGATAAAGACACCTTTATAAATAACAAACAATAAAAGTGTAAAAAACAGGAATTCACATATATTAAAAATAGTCTTAAAATTACATAAAAGAACAAAGTAAAAATGATAAAACAGGTTAAAAGAGACTGCTTAAACACCAACCGTTCATTGTAAGGAGAGAAGATGGAATGAATTAATACAAGTTAAAAGTAACGACTTCAACTATGCCAGGTACAGAGTTGCTGAGGACGTGTTACTGTTAAGAGAGGGAACAAGCCTCTTGATATATAAAGACTCAAGGGTGGTTAAATGGTCAGGATGTTTGACATGGTCTATTATGGAAAAATGTTCTTTTTGTACTTCAAATTTGCAATTAAAAGAATGATTTCTGATGTTGGAAAATTCAGGTTGTTTTATTTTTTTACCAGTGCGAAAGCTGAAGCCCAAGTGAGAGCAATATCTGACCCTTAACAGCCTTCGAGTTGATCCGACGTAAGAGCCCGGACATCCAGGGCATGTAAATTTATATATAACGTTGGATCGCATAAAAGGCTGAAGGCGATCTTTATAGTTGAAAAAGGAACCAATTGTGCAGGGATTGCTGGATATGAGTTTGACTTTAAGGCATGGGATCTCATGTTCAATGATTCGTTTAAGGCTGGATGTAAATTTCAAGTCAGATATATAGGGGATTGTGACATAAAATAGTCTTTTAGGGACATTAAAATTAGGTATTGGTGACTGCAAGAATTTCGTAAGTATTTTGTTGATGGTTTTTTGAACAATGTCGAGTGGAAACGAATTAGATTTGAAGAAACCTAACAAAAAAGTCATTTCCACGTGGAATAGTTGCCAAGACGAAGAGTATTTCAGTTCTCTATTAACCAAAGTGTGAATAGTATTAATTTTAAAAGATTGTTGACACGAACTATAATAATTGTTAGTCAGTCCAGTAAAAGTATGTTTTCTATAGACCGATGTGGAGAACTCAGAGTTAGTTCTGGTAATTTTCAAATCTAAAAAAGGTAAAGAATCATCGTTCTCTACTTCCATTGTAAAATTGATATTGGGATGAAAGTTGTTAATATACTCTAAAAAGAAGAACATTGCCATGGGTGTTGAAACAATGCAAAGGTATCATCAACATATCTACGATATAATGAGGGCTTAAAGTTAGAATCACATAAGTTTAAAAACTCAGACTCCAAATGAGACATAAAAAAATTTGCAAAAATGGGGCCTAAAGGGGAACCCATTGCAACTCCATCGACCACCCTTGAGTCTTTATATATCAAGAGGCTTGTTCCCTCTCTTAACAGTAACACGTCCTCAGCAACTCTGTATCTGGAATAGTTGAAGTCGTTACTTTCAACTTGTCTTAATTCATTCCATCTTCTCTCCTTACAATGAACGGTTTGTGTAAATTTAAGCAGTCTCTTTTAACCTGTTTTATCATTTTTACTTTGTTCTTTTATGTAATTTTAAGACTACTTTTAATATATGTGAATTCCTGTTTTTTACACTTTTATTGTTTGTTATTTATAAATGTGTCTCTATCTTTCACAGACTGATGATGCACAGAGAACTTCATGTGAGAAACGTTTCTTAGAATAAATTTGTTTTAATCGTTGTATCATGGACATCCCCTGGAGGTTTTATATGTGTATTCACTGACCTGCTACATATATATATATATGTGTGTGTATGTATGTATATATGTATATATGTATATATATAAGCATAGCATATATATATATATATATATATATATATATATATATATATATATATATATATGTGTGTGTGTGTGTGTGTGTGTGTGTGTGTGTGTGTGTATGTGTGTGATATCTTGTATTTAAGAAGTTAAAATATTTATTACGGAAACCTATGCTGCTTATATCCCAATACAAAAGTATAAAATATAATTATACTATACTATACTGTTATCTACTGAAATTTTACATAAAATGGAGCCGTAGCATATCGATAGAATATGGGTTCTTATGATTACATTCATGGACATCCTTCCTTAGGAGCGTTGTATGAATTGTCGGCCGTAGTATCAAAATTCGACATGACCATTTCAATAACGCTGAAATCTCCCCTTTAGGCAATGTTGACTGCAGATTGCATTGAATTTCATTTTAACTCTAGCGTTTCCTGCGCAGAAGGGAAACATACATGGAGAAACAAGAAAACTAGTATATATATATATATATATATATAATATATATATATATATATATATATATATATAATCTTCATAACACAAAGATGAGATATGTCAATATAGTCCACAGAAAAAAAAGAGAAAAAAAAGACCCTAGTAGCTCGATAATTTCGCCTTCCACCAGGCCTCTTCAAAATCTTTATTCTAACTAAATAGAATGGGTATATAAAAAAATTCATAAGCACTTTCCCACTGGAAAAATAAAATTAACATAACAATTGTCAAAGTAAAAGTTAGGTTGTTTAGATCATTAACAAATGGTCAAATGAGCAATTCAAACAAGTTAAAAGATAGTAGTATTCAACGATCTGGTGATTGGTCAATTAAACCTTTCTCTAAATTTGTACTGTTGGGAAACAATATGAAGGAATAAAGGGTTCAATTTATATATGCCCTGATTGATATTGAAGTTCTTTTGTTTGCTAAAACATATGCTACCTATTTCTAACAAATTTCTTGCAATCATATCTTTTTCCTTGAATAATGTCTCTGTTTTGTTCCAAAGGATAGGACAGCCACAATTTTCTACATGTAAATTAACAGCACTGTTTGGAGAATTTGTTCTTACACAATATCGATGCCGGGAAATTCTCTTATCGATATATTTTCCTGTTTGTCCCAGGTAGAATTTGCCACATTTACAAGGTGTTTTGTAAACCACCCCTTCTTGTTTGGGTCTGTTGCAAATAACTGTCTTTCATACTGTGTTGGAGTAAGAAAATACCACTTGAAAGTTTAATAATCTCGAAGGATAAACAATATCAATGAATGAAGGATGGACAGGGAGAACCTGAGTATTACTCATATCATGTTCCTTTTTGGTGTTTGTTCTATAATAAGTTTGTTTAGCTAAGAATAAACATTCCTCTATTTCCCTGATCGAAAAGTAGTTTTTCATGCCGATTCTGATGATAATACTAATCTCCTCGTCTAAATAGTCAGGCCTTCAAGTGCTCTTATAAGATGACATCTCAAAGTCATGTACTTAACATTGCGTGTATGAGTCGACTTTGCATTGATCATTAGGTTGTTATTTGTAGTTTTTCTGGGAAATTTGAATTTTAAGCCGTTATGTGTTCTTATTACATTAGTGTCGAAAAAATTTATGTCGTTATTTGTTTTTTTCTCCATTGTGAATTTTATTGATGGTGCTAAGGGATTAAGATCAGATAGAAATTTATCAGTGTCGTGGTTTACACTCCAAACACTAAAAGTGTCAGCTACGTATCTAACCCAATAAACATCATCTGGCAATATGCTGCTGGTAATTCGAGTTTCATAAAATTCCATGTAGCCTATATGTTAGACAGCACAGGAGACAAACAGTTGCCCATTTGCATTCCAAATTTCTGCTTATAATTTTTAAAACTCTTTAAAATGTAATAAAAAGCATTAATCAAACGTATTTCGCATCGGTTCTTATGAACGACCATGATTAACCACTTTTACATAATTGGCTTCGGTAAGCTATAGAAAAATATTATTTCCTTTTTTGTAACTGCGCTAAATTTACACTCATTCAATTTTCATTTTAAACTTGCTAAGATTGCAACCATTTCCTCCATTAAACTGCACTAAGTTTGAAGTCATTTTCTTCTTTAAAAATGGCTAAAAGTTTCCAAGTGTTTCCTTTATAAAACTTTCCTAAGTTAGATGTTCGGATGCTACCGGTGACGCAGATGTGTAAATTTATATTTCACTTTATGATTTTTTTGTATTTGAAATTATAAATAAAGTCCTTCTCAGGCAGAAAGTAGAAAATCCTGCTTTTAATCCCAGAAGTCTTCTAAACGCTCTTCATCCACAATCGATTCACTTTTAAACTAAGAAAAAAATCGTTTCTGTGATTCAAATGAATATGAAAAACCACCAATTATATATATATATATGTGTCTAAACAGGTACAATAGAGTTATATATATATATATATATATATATATATATATATATATATATATATATATATATATATCTATATATATATATATATATATATATATATATATATATATATATATATATATATATAAAGTTGATTTCGCGGAGGGTTTTGTGACACCATGTCTCTCTCACCCCGCCCACCCTCCCCTACCCGCCCCTTTCCCACCACGCCGAAGAACTGTGATATTTGGAGACCGTAAGTGAAATATACCATCTTCCTCAAATTTGTGGTTGCTCAAATTCATCACGGTTCGATGTTGAGCTTCTGGCGTGAAATGATGATTACACTCGTCCCTTTAAAGTGGTAGTCATGAAAACACCTGCGGAAAAATTGCGAGCAAAAATACGATGCCTCTGAATAATATAATGTCAGCAAGAAGTAGCAGCAGTTGACAGACGACATTTCCGACTTTTTTTTGCAGTTCTGCAATTCAGTCCACTAATTGTTCTTAGTGTTCTTTAAATTCAAATGATAACAATTAATGAATAAGAAAAACATGAACAAATAAAATCCATTCCCTGTACAGGAAGTAACATTTATTTAAACGTTTTTTAAGACCTTCTCACTACTTGAAGAAATATTTGCTGTTCGCAGGCGATACTTTTCTGAAAAATGCGATTAAATGTCAGTACATAAAAATTCGAATGGAAAAATCTTACACAGGTGTATCATTAAGCATCGTAACTTTATGTTGCTAGTCAGATTCAAAGCTTTATTATTTTCAGCCTGGAAAAGACTTGGAAATTTTGACCTGAAAACTTCGGAATATTCCAATTTACTTAACCTCAGAAATGACGCAAGTTCTTAGTTTTTTTTTTATCAGTTTTTAAATCATATGCTTCACTCTTGGCATTATCGTACTGCTCAAACAACACTACTAGGATTCAATTTTTGTAGGTCAGTTTGATTATAGAGAAATGCCATACCAATATAGTTGTAAAGAGATTGTACTTTTGTAATCAGTATTCAATAATATTCTGTAATGGGTCGGGAATGAGTTCTAACTACATTCAGTATGTGGAAAGAGGCATCAGTCGAGTAAAATAGATATTTACGGTAACATACGATTAAATGTTAGGCTAAAAGTTGTTCTTAAGCCAACTAAATTAATGTACTGATGAATTGGCAACTAATGAACTAGTAATTTAGCAATTTACAAAGGTCTTATATTACTTTCCTTGCTATTGCGTTTTACATTAATTGAAACGGAGTGTCGCATTGTTGAAGATTGGCATTGAGAATAATATGTGCACCTACCTTAAAATATATCTAGCGAAATAGATACAATGAGACGCTATGTCATCTTAAGGATTTTCAGTTCCCAGGGAACGACTGTTATTTTTAGAAATGGCTATTTCTAATTTTTTACCAGTGGCAGATCTAGAAATCTTTCACGGGTTGACCAGTTAGGATTATCATTCATATATATATATATAAATATATATATATATATATATATATATATATATAGATTATATATATATATATGTAACATATACTCACATAAGGTTCATATATAAGAAAATTTATATATGTAGTAATTGTTGTTGTTATTGTTGTACAGTTGTTGTTACTGTTAAAGTAATCATTAACTAAGCAAAATGTTGCTGCTAATGATAAATTATTCACATAAATCAATGTTCTATTATTCATATCCATGGGGGAGGGGGCACCTGACCAGGTGCACCACCCACCCCTTAACCCGCCACAGATTTTGAAGTCAAGTCCGAAACTAGAAGCTATCAGTTTTACAAAAATAAAATAATATTCCATGTAAAGATTGTATTTACTTTAGCAAAAGTTTAGTTCTTACTATCGTCTATAGTTTATGTACTTTGTTCTTTCAGATTTTGTTATGATCTACCGGGTAGAACTTAGCATAGAATAAATTTGGCTGAAATTTACTACATTGTCTATTATGTTTTAAATCTAGTTTTTAGTGCTTCTAAACTTTTTCTAGTATCAAATAATGAGTGATTAAATACATTCATTAATTTTCATGTATTTCTCTTTCTATTTCGACACTTTGTACTACCTTTTAAAAATATATTTGATATTTCGCTTTACAGTCGAGTTTTCAAAACATAGAGACCTTTTCTGTAACTAACATTGTAAATGACATTCTACTTCATTTGCTCGCAATTTACTTCGACTTTACGTTCAACTAAGTCGAGCGTTGTTACCAAAGACTCTCTTTTATCACTAGGTATTTCTTGTTTTTGTTATTTCTCAATTCATTGAACAGACCAGCCGGCAGAAACTGATATTTTATTTTATTGAATTTAATTTTTCAATTCTAGTGATATAAATCATGTCATGTAGATCACAACAGACGTTAAATATACTAGTAAAAATATCTTAGGGTAAATTTATGTCGATTATAATTAAGGTTGAATTAAAATTAGGAGATTATAGCGTAAAATTAAATACTTGGTAATTGAGGTCCGTGCTTTCTTGACCGTCAAATGTCTAACGAACGGCTAAAAGTATAAATTAAATCATTAGTAGGTAATTGTCTTCCACCTGTTCAATAGTCTTAAAGAATAGATGAAGAATTAAGAAAAGGGAACAACCAATCAGACAATTAAGAGTCAAAGGTGTAACAACAAATAACACGATTATATAGAATAAAAAAGTAATGCATTTCACCATTCTTCTTCTTCTTCTTCTTCTTCTTCAATCAATATTTCAACTCAATGTTGACATGATGTGCTTCCAAGGCACTAAAATTACCTGAAGGACTTATGCAATCCTTCATTGCTTTCAAAATGAAGTTTTACAAGATAATTAGAAAGGAAAATGGCACACGAAGAAGGCCCGGCACCAAATGACAAGATCTTAACCTGCTAATTGCACAAAGTTGAGTCCACCTAAAAAGCCCATTAAAGATCAAGAGAGGACAGATTATGCCTCATTAAAACCGTTCCGACGAAAAATTATTTCCATGAAAGGTGCATCATTAGCTTTTTGGACCCGACTGGGGCGGTAATGGACTCCGAGTCCTCTGTTTAAAACGTCACGAATCGCTGTGCAAAACTTATAGTTTTCCTTTTTATCTATTCAGTTAATTCTCATTTTATTTTCGTTTCATCTTTTTACGACCCTTGAAAGTCAAATGTGCGGGAAAAGACGTTTATATATAGAGCGTACAATGAAGATATAACGTCTTTGTTACTTCGGCGATTAGTCCGAAAATAGGAAGATCGTCAAACGAACAGACAGACAACAAGAAGAATTTAGGAAGAAATGACGCGCTTTCTTTTATTCTACTCACCTCAAAAGGGGGCAAGATTTACTATTAGTTCTACATTCACAAAGAAAAATGATTTTACTAACAAAACGATTTTAAAGAAGTTCTCTCTCTCTCTCTCTCTCTCTCTCTCTCTCTCTCTCTCTCTCTCTCTCTGTATATATATATATATATATATATATATATATATATATATATATATATATATATATATATATATATATGTATATGATGTGTGTGTATATATATATATATATATATATATATATATATATATATATATATATATATATATATATATATATATATATATATGTGTGTGTGTGTGTGTGTGTGTTTCATTATGGATTTCGCGTAATATCCAATTTACTATATTTCGGGAATAACTTAAACCCGAGGGAATTATAGGTTGCAAGTTCATCATCACGACTGGGATTCGAACTGCCGCCTGGTTGTAAACAACGAAAACAGGGTGGCTATAACTAAGTTTTCCTTTCTGAATCTCCCTAGACCATTCATTTGATTACGTAACCAACTGACAAAAGTGACTTAGCTGAGTTGGTGATCAGAATTTCTGTCTCGACATTTTTGAAGGGGAAATATCTTTGTTTAATATCATTAGGTTTAACGTAATTGGAGGCGAAAATCATAAAGAATATGAAAGGATTTTAGCTCCAACTTATAAGCAGGTAAATATTGTATTTCTGAATATTTTGTTGGTTTCTACAGTTTAATATGCAAGCATCAAATTATAATCTCATCTCCATCCCATTAAACCTTTCTGCACAAGTAAATAATCTAATAAACGCTGAAAAAAACTTAATTTCATTGTTCTTATCTTATCGTACTACTCTGGCCCGCAGTTTTTTTTTTTTTTTTTTTTTTTTGTCATTTAGAGCATTATATGCTTAATGCCATGCGATTACGTTAATGCCCAACTGTTGTGCAGCGTGAATAAAATGATACGTTTCACTCATTTTTTCATTCCATAAACAACTTAGGCACTCATTCCTTTTCCCTTTATTTTTACATATGCGCTCTATCGCAATTTCCCTTATATATATATATATATATATATATATATATATATATATATATATATATATATATATATATATATATATTCCGCACAATATAATTGCATTCTATCGAGTACCTATACAGAAGCGATAAATGCATTTATTTACCAGTGAATCGCACTCAACGAACCAGAGGTGAACTGCGGTAGATAAGGAAATAATAGTTCTATGTCCGAGGACCTCTTCCTCAATGCACAAGTTGGGGACATCAAATGTGGGCGTTTGTGGTCGATGTCAGAGCATGTTGGGGACTTTGCGATAACCCGTCGATGCCGACTTCAAAGACGTTTTATCTCAGGGAAACTGCAATCTATTACGATTCCCCCCACTCTCTCTCTCTCTCTCTCTCTCTCTCTCTCTCTCTCTCTCTCTAAACTCTGCCCAAAATACTGAAACGAGCATACGCACACCAGCATATATATGCATCTAAATATCGTTTTAGCAATGTTTGTTCAGAATGGGGCTATCAAAGCAGGTAAGAGAAACGAGTTATATAAAAAAAATGTTTTCCAAAAATATGTTGTAGATGGACAAACAACTGGAGGAAAACGATGTCCAGTGACTTGACCAGTGAGCAACGAATGGTTCAATGGTCAGTGACTGTATTTGTGTTTCTAAACCAGGCAGCGATTCGAATCCCATTGGTGTCGAATCATTTATCACCTACAACTCCCTTTGGGTTTGTGCTGTTCACGAGATATAGTGAACTGGATATTAAAAGAAATTTGTGGCTTCGTATTTGTAAATGTATATAAGAATATATAAATATATATATATATATATATATATATATATATATATATAGATGTATATATGCATGTATATGTATGTCCATATATATATATATATATATATATATATATATATATATCTATATATATCTATAGATAGATATATATATATATATATATATATATATATATATATATATATATAATATATCTCTATATATATATATATATATATATAAGTATATATAGTATATATATATATATATATATATATATTGATATATATAGATAGATATATATATCTATATATATATATAATATATATATATATATATATATATAATAATAATAATAATAATAATAATAATAATATGCTTTATTTCGTCTCGGGGCCATATACATTGAATATACAAAATACAGACAGTTACATACAAAATCTAGATACATGAGACATGATAAAATAGAAAAAGAAAATGAATAATCGGCACTTATCCACAAAATAGCTGAGGTAGCATAAAAGCTAGTAATCATCATACTGGTAATATGTAATAATATTGGTGAGAAAAAAAAATATGCATTGAGAGTAATAACAGTTGGTGCACATATTATATAACTCAAATTTCAACTAGAGACCTTAGGTGGTTACAGTAGTCAGGTCCAGAGGGCTTAATACATAAATTAAATGTAAATAAAACTTTAACTTGATAGTAATCACAGTAATAATGAAAAATTAAAATATCAGCAATAAATGTAATAATGACAAAAACTGGAGATGACATCTTGCCAGTACAGAGATTAAGTCCTTTAGGGGACAAAGGCCTCCTTTTCCCATCTTTCTCCACAATTTAGATCTTCTTCTTGCTTCACTCCTTAGGATGCTTTGTATGAGCGAGTTGCTGCTGTTTCTCACTCGGGTTACCAGACTGGACATTGTTCGCCTAACAATGATTTTTAAATTGTCCAGGTGGTTTTCTATGAACATATGTGTGGCGGAGTGGTAGCGGGGAGTGTTTGTGAGGCGTCTCAGAATGTCATTGTGCACAACAGTGATGCGTCTCATGGTCTCTCCTGTATAGTTCGTCCAGAGGGAACACCCATAGATACTGTAGCAGTACGAGCGGAATAGCAGCAGTTTCACGTCTCGGTGACAGAAGGCAAACCTCCTTGCAATTATGTTGCCAGCTGCACATAGTTTACGACGCCTCTGTTCAATGTCTGCCGTATCTTTTAGGTCGTCGGTGATAATGTGACCCAAATACGGAAATTCGTGCACAAATTCCAGCCGATGGTTTCCGAGGAAAATTTGAGGTTCTGGAATATGCTTAAGCGATCTCGGGAGCAGCGACATGCATTGGGTCTTGGTTTCGTTGTAGATTATATCAAATTCCTCTGCATATTGGCGGCAAGTGTCGATGAGTCGTTGGAGACCTTGCACTGATGGGGAAATCAGAACCATATCGTCGGTGTAACAGAGGTTGTTTATAGTTGTTTCATTGACGGTGCATCCGATTGGGAGCGAGTTCAGTTTGACATTCAAGGCATCTGTGTACGTATTAAACAGGTATGGAGAGAGAATGCCCCCTTGCCGAAGCCCGTTTAGGGAGCCGAAGGTGTAAGATAATACGTTACCCCATTTGACACATAATTGCTGTGTGGAGAACCAGCAATGTAAAATGCCAATTAGATACAGGGGTGTGCCCCTTTTATGCAGCTTCAGGAAGAGCTTCAGGTAGTTTACTCTGTCAGTGGTGTGTAGGAATGGGGAGAAGTCTCACTAGATGAACAGACTCAAGTATCTTCGATGCGATCGTTGTGATTGTAATCGGCCGGTAGTTGCCAGGGTCAGCTGCATCCTTTAGCTTGTTTTTGATTAATGGTATCAAGTGAACTAAGAGTAGGGAGTCTGGAAGAAACCGGTGAATTATGCACGCATTGAATAAGGCAGCTAGCAAAATGTAAATTATCGGATGGCAGAGTTTGAAGGCCTCTGCAGGAAGACCATCACAGCTGGGCGATTTATTATTAGGTAGGCTGTTTATGGCCTCGCTGATGTTACCTGGCGAAATACGGTCTGCAAAATGAAATTGAATGTTGTCAGTAAGGAGGTTATCTACATCCCTTCAGGAATCTTGATCATTTATGCAATTCAGGATATTGTTGAAGTGATCGCCCCACATACTTGCAATAGCTTCGTCTCCGACTGCTTCCCCTACTCTCTGTGATAGCTTTTTAGTTTTGGGATTTAAAGACTGGATATCTTTCCAAAGACGAGGATAATCACCAGATTCTAAGTTTCTAGACATTGCATCGGCTCTTAGTTGTTTTTCATTTAACCTGCAGTGCTTAAGAGCAAGTTTGAACTGCGCTCTCGCCTGTCTCATTAGCAATGCAGTGTGCCCTTCCCTGGGGCTACCATTTTGCCTCCACAGTAAAAACATTTCTCGTGAGTATGTATACAGATCTTTAACCAAGTCATTCCATCCAGGTATATTACGAGAATTACCTTGACGAAATCTGTAGGCAGTCCTGCCCGAATAGAATTCATTCAGATCCCTCTTGTGGTGGTCATTTCTACAATTTGTGTTAGTACAAAGTAAGGCGTCTGCCGGTTGAACTATTGACCGCAACCTGGTTTCCGTGGTCACCCTAAAGTATCTGGTTTTCTGTTGGTTTTTAAAATCCCAGTTTACCGCTGGTGGGCGATCAGTTAGGGGGTTCACGGTAGGGAGGGATGGGGTACTGAATGACACCTGTAATGGGATGTGATCGTAGCCCGTTGCAAGATCGTAGCGAATATTGCAGGTCATAATAGAATCATGAAGTTGTGGAGATGTGATGCAGTGGTCCAGCCGGGAAGTATTAATAGCGTCCGCTCTATTATGTACATATGAATAGGAGGAGGGAGGAAGGAGCATTACATCGCTAATTTGGAGAGCATGATTTTGACAGAAGCGAGTAAGTTCATTATAAAATTGTTTTGTGGGGTGAGAATTAAGGTTCCCGATTATGCAAATATGATCAGCAGGAGAATCATGAATAATACTGTGTAACTCCCCTATGATCATGCAGTAATGATCAAAATCATTGTTATTTTCCCATTGAATATAAACATTAATAAATAGGATTTTAGAGTTCCCTACTGTCACTTGAAGGCCCAGCAATCTGTCACTCCTGTAGGTCATCACCTTTATCGTATTGTCTAACGATTTGTGCCACAGGAAAGAAAGGCCTCCTTTCGGGCGACCGGCCACCAAGAGATTATGTTTAATGTATCCATGGCTACTCACGAAGATGGGAAATGAATGCGCTGATCATTTGGGTGGATGGGGGGTTAGCCAGGGGGAGTGGCAGTCACTCGCCGTGGGGGGTTGACTGGCACTTGCGGTGGAAATGACCCTGGTTGGAGTGTCAGTAAGTTCCCCTGGGGGTGGTTGATCCCGGATTAGTTTGTATATAGATATATATATATCTATATATATAGATATATATATATACTATCTATATATATATATAGATATATATATATCTATATCTATATATATATCTATATATATATATATCTATATAGATATATATATAGATATATATATATATATATATATATATATATATATATATATAATATATATATATATATATTTATATATTCTTATGAATTTCTTTTAATATCCAGTTCACTATATCTCGTGAACAGCACAAACCCAAAGGGAGTTGTAGGTGATAAATGATTCGACACCAATGGGATTCGAATCGCTGCCTGGTTTAGAAACACAAATACAGTCACTGACCATTGAACCATTCGTTGCTCAGTGGTCAAGTCACTGGACATCGTTTTCCTCCAGTTGTTCATCCATCTACAACCTATTTTTGGAATATATTTTATATAAAACTCGTTTCTCTTACCTGCTTTGATAGCCCCATTCTGAACAAACATTGCTAAAACGATATTTAGATGCATATATATGCTGGTGTGCGTATGCTCGTTTCAGTATTTTGGGCAGAGTTTAGAGAGAGAGAGAGAGAGAGAGAGAGAGAGAGAGAGAGAGAGAGAGAGTGGGGGGAATCGTAATAGATTGCAGTTTCCCTGAGATAAAACGTCTTTGAAGTCGGCATCGACGGGTTATCGCAAAGTCCCCAACATGCTCTGACATCGACCACAAACGCCCACATTTGATGTCCCCAACTTGTGCATTGAGGAAGAGGTCCTCGGACCCAGAACTATTATTTCCTTATCTACCGCAGTTCACCTCTGGTTCGTTGAGTGCGATTCACTGGTAAATAAATGCAATTATCGCTTCTGTATAGGTACTCGATAGAATGCAATTATATTGTGCGGAATGTAAACGGAATGTAATATTTCCAGAGGACCGGTTAATATTCGTTTCCTTTCATCAGTTATTTTTAATGGTTATTTAGATTGGTATATGTGACATGACCACCACTCTATTACTGAAAAGTGAATTCAATTAATGCGTATTATTTTTTACTATGGTCCACAAAATGATTATTTTTATGCGTTCTGAACACTCTCGTTTGTAGTTTGATCAATATCTTTGGAAGGTAAATGGAGCCATCTTATATTGAATAAGCTGTTGCTGAACACTTAAGTGGAAATTCTAATCTTAAATGTAGGTATCCAACATGTTTACAGAGTAATGCGAGGGGCCAAAGAAGGACAAGGCACTAATTTTTGGGATAAAAGATGGATGATGAAAAAAGTAATGAAGAGGTAATGTCCACTCTTAGAGTGGAGAGAAATCAGTGACTATACTCTGTTTTTTTCCATCTGTCCATCCGCCTGTGGTATGGTAACACTGCGTCCTGGGCTTTAGATAATTATATTGCTTACATTCAACAATAATACTAATGTCCTATTTAGAATATTAACGGTGTAATTCGCATACTGTAATTTATCAAAACACTCTTCAGTTGCAAATGTACTCCCAGATATCCTTTTATTTACCTAAAACTTATACCTAGCGTAACTATTTAAAGCCCGGGACGCAGTGTTACCATGGGAAAACACCACAGGCGGGTGGACAGATGGAAAACGTCTGGAAGACGGGAAAGTTGGGAGCAAACGTGAGGAAGAAGAAGGTCTCGAGATTAAAAAGGACAAGAAAGATGCTGCCGTGAATGCTGATATGGACAGTGATAGGAGAGTAGTGTCATAAGTATTTAGGAGTTAATATTTTCACTGAGAGAGGATGATAATGGAGCTGTATTACAAAGCAGGACGAAAGAAAAAGAAAGGTAGCAAGATGCGTGCTAGAAATTGGGTGAAAACAAAGAAAATCTATGGAAGCCGACACTGGAATGGGTAAATGGATTATTGAAGAAACTCTTTATGGAAGTGAATGGAAGTACCATAAATTGCAGATGTCGAATGCAATTGAAGGGAAGATGGTTGAAATTGCTTAGGGGAATTGTTCACGTAGTATTTTCGCTTGCTCGGGGAGTACGCCTTCAAACTACTCTCTTGTTATTGTTGGAGGGGTAGGAAAGGTCTATGAAAGAGCCTAAAAAGGTCTGAAATAGGTGTTTCGCGTTGAGTTAAAGTTACAGGAATTTTAGGATAGGATATTTATGATTTATTTATTAGAATGAAAATATATAAAGAAATAAATAATGTGCAGGTTAATTAAACAATATAGAAAATTTTTCTAATAAATCAGCTTATTCATTTTAATTGTCGTTGGTGGAATCGTCAGTCTGGACACTGTGAAAGAGGACATCGCGATGGAGAGCAAGAGAAAAGTTGAGCAGAGCATAGTCTAATGATAAAAATGGGTGCATTTGGGATATGAATTCGAAGTTATTACTTTTAGCTTTTGTGGCTTTGTGTATAAAGCAAATGTTAGTCGAGATCATGATTTCGATAC
The DNA here is from genome assembly GCF_015104395.2 of Macrobrachium nipponense. Classification (NCBI taxonomy): domain Eukaryota; kingdom Metazoa; phylum Arthropoda; class Malacostraca; order Decapoda; family Palaemonidae; genus Macrobrachium; species Macrobrachium nipponense. The sequence goes on along the minus strand of NC_061107.1, from coordinate 28,359,425 downwards.
TTGCAATAAATTATGGCTTAGGCTTAGGTTATAGCTAGTGCTACATAAGTCTAGTCTCCCGAGGGGTTTCTTCAGTTTGAAGAAAAGTAAATAATAAATAACTGAATAAATAAGCGAGGTGAAGAGTAATCTTCGCTATTAGAAACACAACTAATTTATATTATTTTACTTTTACTTTAGGAATGGAAGACTATAATCAGGTCGGATATTATCAGCTACAACTGTCGAGTGCAGATTCTACAGAATGACAACTGCAACGTATTATAAACAATAATGGCTAGGCCAATGCTATTGGCTTTATAACATACTGGGCTATATTCCAGACCGCAACAAGTTGCATCAAATCTTTGTAACTTATGAAGGGTGTCTATAAGACCATAAAGCAGGATTTGTGAAATTCTTCCACAGTCTTGGTGTGGTATACTTCCGTCATTATTTTCTTCATAGGCCTATAGGCTTAATGAGAATGATATAATCGAGAAGCGCGAAGTGCACTTGGCCTACGGGTAAGGCAAGCTAAGCCATTGGCGGGCCACTATGCACCCTTCACCAGTTGGGTCTAATGAAATCTTAGGTAGATCTCAAGAAATGTAACTTAGTAAAGGCATTAATAAACCAAGCAGCAAATAATGAATATGATTGATAATAATAACGGTACTTAGTAAAGGCATTAATAAACCAAGTAGCAAACAATGAATATGATTGATAATAAAAACGGTATAGGTAAGTAAATGGTATACCAATATAATTATTTTTAAAAAATACGTATAATTCTTTGAATACATAGGTCCCTGTGAAAAAATAAATATACATTCCAGCAAAACAAATAGAGTAAACACAACCTCGTCTTTTAAAACACGTCATACATATATAGCTACACATACATACATACATACAGAGAGAGAAAGAGAGAGAGAGAGAGAGAGAGAGAGAGAGAGAGAGAGAGAGAGAGAGAGAGAGGGTTAATTAATATTTAGTATGTGAGCCTAGGTTGTCTATTACCGAATTAAGCCGTCTAGGAATACTGTCAACCAGTCTACTGCAAATATTTCCCCACGCATTGACTCCCACACTGACAAGCAATGGCTTATGATGGCTTGTTTACTGTTCAGAACGGAGCCATCCCATTCCTTTGTCATAATGGCCCATAAATTTTTCAATGGGATTGAGATCCGGAGATTTTGCAGGCCAGTCGATCCGCAATAACTTCTGGATGCTGCTGTAACCACTTTCTTACTGGCATGCTATTATGAACAGAGGAGTTGTCCATTGCCAAGAATATGGGCAACGGTTCCGGAATCAGTAGCATCCTAACAGATGGAATCAGCACCTCGTCAAGAATGTCAACATACTGCCTGCCATTTAATCGCTCATGGATTGGCACTAAAGCACCTGGTCCGCAAGACGCCATCCAACCCCAAAGGCCAGCGGTTATCCTCCCCCACTTCGTCGATTTGGTTCTACATATTTATCCTCAATCTGAAAAAAATAGAGAGAAGGATTTAGAGAAAATATAAATTTACAGATATTCGGAGAGAAACAATGACAGTGGGCTTACTTTTAAATATAAAAGAAACTGTTTTAACTGCAGTTCTTCCTCTCATCAATAGATCTTATGGATTAGAAAAAAAGAACTGGCGCTTTTATTAAGCCATACTTTCAGTAATATTGCTATAACACCGAACTTTAACTTTTAAGACTTGAAGTGCATTGTAAGAAAACACTATAAGGTTATTCTATAAAACTATGATATATATATATATATATATATATATATATATATATATATATATATATATATATATATATATATATATATATATATATACAGTTCTTTAATATGCATTTAACCAAAACTTATTTAAATATTAGAAACAGCTACGTCAGTTGTATTTTCTGCCAGACTTAGTTTTACAGTGAATAATTAAAAGAAATCTTTGGTTGTAGGCCTAATAGTATATATTATGAATTCGGAAAAGAGGCATAAGGAAAGTTGTCATAGCATAGTAACCTTAAACGACTTTTAAGTCAGTGCAATGTGTATTCAAACATTCACGAGACTCGAAGGAAAGCTAGCACGAACTTCCTCTGCGACTGGTTTCCCGCCAAGCAACACTTCGAAGCGCAGGCGGTCGAAGCGGAGGCGGGATTTTATAGACATTTAAACTGCTTCCTCAGTAATGACAATTCCCAACTCCCACCCTAGGTCAGATTAATTTATATCTTCTCTTGCATTATTTCTCCCTGATTACATCGTAACTTCCATTAAAGATATTGTCAGCAGGTTTAAAAACCAGTGTAAGAGGAATTACTATTCATTAAAGCTTTAGCTATATACAGACTAGGCCTATAATACAAAGTATATCACACCTAGGCTACCACGTAAAAATATATGGCAAAATAAGTAAATGTTCATTACCTGGTTTTTCTGGACGCCAGCAGTGCAGTCTTCCCTATTGGTCGTTGCAAAAAGTCTTCTCGTCACAAAATATAAGAGTTTCCCAAAACTGCTCGCTCTTGGACAGATATTCGAGCGCAAAACCCGAGACGATGGTCCATATGCGTCTGTGTAAGTAGAGGCTTGAGCGCAGGTTTCCTACATAGAAGACCAGCTTCTCGAAACCGACGTCTTACAGTGTCAACTGATGTTTGTATATTTGTTTCTCGTTTCACTGAAAATGATGACGAAAACGGGTGTTTGGTTATAAAGTTAATTAACACTTCGTCTTCTTCTGCGGTTGTGCAGCGGGGTCTCCCAGATCTAGGGTGGCTTTTCAATCCTTCTCCGTCGTTGTATCGTTTTAGCCATCTATACACAGTTGTCTTGTTGATATTAAGACGATTAGCTATGTCTTTTTTTTGAAAATCTGGCGAGATGCAGCTCAACTATAGCTCTCCTTGTTTGGTTGGGGTGACGTTTCCGGTCGCTGTCGGGTTGCTCCAACCATGTTTGGCAAATGACCACAGTTGACGTAATGTTAGGCCACGCCCACAACTACATCTCCGTTACGTTCATTACATTAAATAAATTACTATGATGGCTAACATGTAAAATTCGTTTAATATTTACGTCTTTTCATATTTACCATGATTAAAAACTAAGGTGTTAATGTTTTTTCTAATGACCTAGCTATATTTTGATAAAAAATATATAACATTATACTATAAAACCATGCTAAATGAACTGTATCTTTTTATGAGCGAAGTTCCAAAATGTTTCGCCGTTGCAATTCAGTGTCATTAGAAATGTGAAGAAGGTAAGAGTTGCCAGTTAGTCACTTTTTGAACGAAAATCACTGAAATCGGGTCACTCGAGTTTTGCTGCATACTGTACCATAAATTGCAGATGTCGAATGCAATTGAAGGGAAGATGGTTGAAATTGCTTAGGGGAATTGTTCACGTAGTATTTTCGCTTGCTCGGGGAGTACGCCTTCAAACTACTCTCTTGTTATTGTTGGAGGGGTAGGAAAGGTCTATGAAAGAGCCTAAAAAGGTCTGAAATAGGTGTTTCGCGTTGAGTTAAAGTTACAGGAATTTTAGGATAGGATATTTATGATTTATTTATTAGAATGAAAATATATAAAGAAATAAATAATGTGCAGGTTAATTAAACAATATAGAAAATTTTTCTAATAAATCAGCTTATTCATTTTAATTGTCGTTGGTGAAACAAGGCTCTATTTGATTAGATTTTAGCACGTTTTGATTCACGTTAAAGGTTAGGAATATAATGTTTACAACTTATGCGTGAGGGGAAAGTCTTGCATGCGTCCTGAGTAAGCTGGAGGTTGGATCATACCTTGTTTATCATAAGAAGAATTCTAGGGATGAGAAGTATGGCGATATCTAGGAGTGGTAAAAGAGATAATTTGGTAAAAGAAGAAGCTCTTTTTCCGACTGCTCGCTTCCATTTTTCCAGATTCTTTATCTTGAACCTCAATGGTTTCCTTCACCCACACTGTTTTTTGGTGCGTCCGCACGGTCGAACAATGTCTGACCGACAAACATTTGTTACCAATCTACATTTGTCTGCCGATCTTTGCCTTGTGAGCAGAGTAAAAACAGTGGCATACAACCTCATCTGGTACCACTGTTTGTTGCCAGATCTACTTCCATCGCTTCAACGCTTATGACGTTATCCTACTTCGCCTATGATATGGTAATAATGTTTGTCCGTCGGACATTGTTCGACCGCGTGGACGCACCAAATTAGGCTTCTGGCTCTAATTCCCTTACACCAGCTATATATCGTTACTGCAGTACCATCATTGTAGGTAGCAATAAGGGGCTTTGATACGACCGGAAGATTCCTTTCCATAAATGTGAAGGCGGCTGCCAGACATTTGGTCAACGGAGATTTGGCCGACGGACATTTGGTCGAATGACATTTGGCCGAACGGACATTTGGCCGACGGACTTTTGGTTGACGGACATTTGGCCGATGGACATTTGGCCGAACGGACATTTGGTCGACGGACATTTGGCCGAACGGACATTTGGTCGACGGCCATTTGGTCAAAGGACATTTGGCTGAACGGACATTTGTCCGACGGACATTTGGTCGACGGACATTTGGTCGACGGACATTTGGCCGAATAGACATTTCGTCGACGGACATTTGGTCGACGGACATTTGGTCGACGGACATTTGGCCGAACCGACATTTGGTCGACGGACATTTAGCCGAATGGACATTTGGCCGACGGACATTTGGCCGAACGACATTTGGCCGAACGGACATTTGGTCGACGGACATTTGACAGAATAACATTTGGCCGAAAATGCAGTAGACTTACCTACTTGTATGTTACAACCGCCATCTGTTGATTATCACAAGCAATATATATATATATATATATATATATATATATATATATATATATATATATATATATATATTATATATTTCTAACTCACATCAGGATCGAATTACAGTTTCATCATTTAAATGGTGTAATATCATATAACGCTGATTATATGAAAAAAAAGTTTGACATTTATACATGTATTTAAAATCAGAGACGTAGAAGTTTTTTTTAGAACTTCTTATCATCATCAGTTGTCTCTTGACTGGGGTTGAATCAAGAGGGTCACGCTAGGCTTTTTATTCCCTTTATTACCTCATTTTACATACGAATCACCTTTAAGTAAGGTCCGTGCTGGCATAGGTTCAGCTTATTTTTAAATATCATCAATCCTGTTGCACCTCTCATAACACTAGAATGCAGTCCATCACCAGAGGACATCTGTAGCATGAAACAGACAATTGTTGCCAGAAAGATGTTTATTTTCGGTTACAATCGCCTTTATGTACACCTCGGAACCAGCTGCAAGAGTTTTCCTTTGAAGGACCAAAAACAACAAGAGCTAAAAATTATATATATATATATATATATATATATATATATATATATATATATATATATATATCAATCATCAACCCTTCTATTTGCCTTCTAGTTTGAAAGCTAAGGAAAGAACAAACAAATTGGGATTTAACAAGGAAAATTTTAAATTCAGGGGTTACATTGAGATCATCGAAGAATAAGTATCAGATATTAAACACAAGACTCATGTCTATCATTGAAAAATATAAGGAGTATGAAATAATAGATTTTCTGAGAGCAATTGCGCACAATCTTTAAATGCTTATGAATATACATCATGAAGTATTTTTTAAAATTTTATAGTGTTATTTTTTTTTTAAATAACTTGTTGATTGAAATACCTAAAATAGTCCTTCGGTTTAATGTTAGGTCACGGTGGAGGCAGTCTTCGAGATCAAGTATTATGATGATGTTCCTGGAGAAATTAGTCAATGAGTTATTTCTCTGTCAATGAAAGAGTTTCCCAGAATTTCCAGACTCGCAATGAAGTGCCTTCCTCTTCATTCGCTGGAAAGGCGTCTCGTTATCCTCAGGTTAGGTATTCTTAACATCTCGTTTCCACACAGGAAGATCTTTGTATAGAACACAATACATGTTTTTTTTTTTATATGAACGTATGTGTGTGGGTTTGTGTGCTTGATTACGGAACAGTTAATTGTGACAACGATCTTCTTCGATGACTACATAAACATATGAGAGAGAGAGAGAGAGAGAAGAAGGCGAGAGAGAGAGAGAGAGAGGAGAGAGAGAGAGAGGAGAGAAATTTTTTTTTCGCACGTACTTTCATTCGAGCAACAGGAACGTAAACTGTAATTTATTCCTTTTCGTGTTTGTCTTTAAAGGGCATAGGGGTCGGGGGGTGCGATTGGGTCTTCCGCTCTACATCCCGAAATGCAACTGGAATTTATCTTAACCTTTGTTCTTAGGTAGACTTTCCCAGAGGAGGTTAATTCATGTTTAGTTATCGTTGTATTTGGTCCTTCAAAGGAAAACTCTTGCAGCTGGTTCCGAGTTGTACACAAAGGCGATTGTAACCGAAAATAAACATCTATCTGGCAGCAATTGTCTGTTTCATGCTACAGATGTGTCCTCTGGTGATGGACTGCATTCTAGTGTTATGAGAGGTGCAACAGGATTGATGATATTTAAAAATAAGCTGAACCTATGCCAGCACGGACCTTACTCAAAGGTGATTCGTATATAAAATAAAGTAATAAAGGGAATAAAATGCATAGCGTGGCCCTCTGGATTCAACCCCAGTCAACAGACAACTGATGATGATAAGTTCAGAAAAAAACTTCTACTTCCCTGATTTTAAATACATGTATAAATGTCAAACTTTTTTTCTATAATTAGCGTTATAACCTATTACACCATTTAAATTATGAAACTGTAATTCGATCCTGATGTGAGTTAGAAATATATATATATATATATATATATATATATATATAATATATTATATATATATAATATTTAATATGTAGGTATGTTATATATATATATAATATATATATATATTATATATATAATATTATATTAATGTTAATTATAATAATTATATAGATATATATATATGTATAATATATATGTATGTATGTATATATATATATATATATATATATATATATATATATATATATATATATATATATATGTATATATATTATATATATATATATATATATATATATATATATATATATATAATATATATAATATATATTACTATATATATACACACACACACATATATATATATATATATATATATATATATATATATATATATATATATATATATATATATATATTGCTTGTGATAATCAACAGATGGCGGTTGTAACATGCAAGTAGGTAAGTCTACTACATTTTCGGCCAAATGTTATTCTGTCAAATGTCCGTCGACCAAATGCCCGTTCGGCCAAATGTCGTTCGGCCAAATGTCCGTCGGCCAAATGTCCATTCGGCTACATGTCCGTCTACCAAATGTTCGTCGACCAAATGTCCGTCGGCCAAATGTCCGTCGACCAAATGTCCGTCGACGAAATGTCTGTTCGGCCAAATGTCCGTCGACCAAATGTCGGTTTGGCCAAATATCCGTCGACCAAATGTTCGTCGACCAAATGTCCGTCGGCCAAATGTCCGTCGACCAAATGTCCGTCGACGAAATGTCTGTTCGGCCAAATGTCCGTCGACCAAATGTTCGTCGACCAAATGTCCGTCGACCAAATGTTCGTCGACCAAATGTCTGTCGACCAAATGTCCGTCGACCAAATGTCGGTTCGGCCAAATGTCCGTCGACCAAATGTCCCGTCGGCCCAAAAATGTCCGTCGGCCCAAATGTTCCGTTGGACCAAATGGCCTCGACAAATGTCCGTTCGGCCAAATGTCGTCGACCAAATGTCCGTTCGCCCAATGTCCGTTCGGCCAAATGTCCGCGACCAAATGTCCGTTCGGTCAAATGTCCGTCGGCCAATGTCCGTCGGCCAAATGTCGTCGACCAAAAGTCCTAGACCAAAGTCCGTTCGGCCAAAGGTCCGTCGACCAATCGACCAAATGTCCGTCGGCCAAATGTCCGTTCGGCCAAATGTCCGTTGACCAAATGGCCGTCGACCAAATGTCCGTTCGGCCAAATGTCCGTCGACCAAATGTCCGTTCGGCCAAATGTCCGTCGACCAAATGTCCGTTCGGTCAAATGTCCGTCGGCCAAATGTCCGTCGGCCAAATGTCCGTCGACCAAAAGTCCGTCGACCAAATGTCCGTTCGGCCAAATGTCCATTCGGCCAAATGTCATTCGACCAAGTGTCCGTCGGCCAAATCTCCGTTGACCAAATGTCTGCCAGCCGCCTTCACATTTATGGAAAGGAATCTTCCGGTCGTATCAAAGCCCCTTATTGCTACCTTCAATGATGGTACTGCTGTAACGATATATAGACTGGTGTAAGGGAATTAGAGCCAGAAGCCTAATTTCACTAGTAGACTTAATGAATAAAGATTGAAAGTACGCTTACATGTAAATTGTTTTGCAGAGGATGCAGAGGTTAAGAAGTTGGTATCATGGGTTTTTACCTCGGATGGTAATTTTACTATTCCGTGGACAGTCGCCAAAATAATTCTTCATGCTATAGATTAAGTAGTGTTTATATTCCTTGATGTGGAATTGCTCATAGATACTCAGGGACCCAGACTACATATCAGAATCAAGGAGTTTAGACCTTGTAACCAGTATATTCCTCGTGAATCATACATCTTGATTTCCTTTGTAATATTTCATGATACCTACATCTTGGAGAGTTATGTCAGTCTCCTTAACAAGCGTCTTAGGTAAACTTTGCACAGTATGTAGCAGGCCTACAAGCCTCAGTTGGACATGTACACTGCTTATGCATGCGATTAGCCTTCCGGGGTTTGGCTAGCCATATGCAATGCTGTTTCAGCGGACTGGGTGTTCAGGTTTGTAGGTCTAATGGTAATTAACTGCTTTCATGAAGGTTGTGATGCCAACTGGTTTGCAGTTGTTAGCAAGTGTTAGTCTGACGATTCCCATCTTTGTGCGTCATATTCATCCATGTTCACTTATAGACATATTTGTTTCTTTGTGCAATAATATACATAACATTATTGTTAATTTTACTTCAATAATTTTTGTTACAAATAGTATACTAATATTACTAATTCTGCTTTTGAGGCATTAGTATTGTCATTGCTACTACTAATACTAATATAACTACTAATATAACCCCAGTCTCTCAAGCCATTTAGAATTTCTTTAGCTTTGGTACTATGTTAGCAAACATTTTCATTACCGATCAAACATATCATAAAATGTAAGTTATTAAGTGTTAAGAACGAAGCAGCGGCTATAAATATGAATGAAAACACTGCAGGAATACACTAGCTCCATCTTATTGGTTGTACTTTTCACACAGAGGAAACTAGATCAAAGATTTTAAAGCCACGTTGTATTGAAGGTAGGTATATATATATATATATATATATATATATATATATATATATATATATATATATATATATATACCTTCAATATTATATATATATATACAACTATATATATATATATATATATATATATATATATATATATATATATATATAGTTGTATAGTATGTGTTGGGATATGGTGGGGGAGTGCGTTTCTATTCTATTTTAAAACTCTTGGCTTCAGAATCTTGCCTAAATTACATAGTATATTTCCAAGTAAGAATATTCCCTCACATAAAGATTTCAAAGAAAAACGGATCTACTTCGCAAACTATCTCGAAACAACCGCCAAGAGGGATTAGATGAATTCCAAGGAAATGTTATATAAAGGGGTTGGAATTGTTTTTCTTTCCTTGAGGGAAAATCCTTTTTTATGTTCAGCACGAACTTTAGTTTCTCTCTGTCTCTCTCTTTCTCTGTCTCTCTCTCTCTGGATATAGATGGAAATATTTGCTTACTGGCACAGAGGCTTTGGGGAAATAGTCCAAAGGTGAGTTTACACTAGGCTTCACCCCACGCTGCATGCGAAAGACTCATCACCAACTCCTCCCAAATTCTTGTTAACCCCACCTAATGGACTGCTCATCAAGAGTTACGCCACACCATTAACTCATCTTAATGAGCACTCAAGTAGTCGGTGCTAACAAAAATTTGGGAGGAGTTGGTGATGTGTCTTACGCATGCAGCGTGTCAACTCAGCTCAACATACACTCCACGACTGTAATTTTTTAAAAAACAATTTCAAACTATTAAATCTGACCTGAATGCATAATTGCCATGTAATTTCTCATGCATTTTTCATCAAAGTATAAGCTTACAGGTAGAAAGAGCTCGAACTTTTCCCAAGTAAATATTATATGAAGCAGATATATGAATATTCAAGATCTTACGACTAGTGTTGGCCATTTCAAAAAGTTATTTTCCTCAGATGAAAAAGAATTTCTTGCAGTTACAGGAAGATGATTACAAATAGTTTTTCAATATTCTAGTTACGCTGGCAGTAAGAAAAGGAACGAACAACAGCGTATTAAACTTTTTTAAGAAACTCCTAAGTGTGTGGTTCATATAAATATAACTCTAATCACTAATAATAATAACCTAAATGTTTCTTTATATCTCTTAAAATATTAGCTATAACGTAAACTGGGTCATTGCTCTTCTAGGAATTGAAATAGCTGAGGTACATTTGTCCTTTATGGTGTATGATTGGACTATATATGTATATATATATATTATATATATATATATATATATATATATATATATATATATATTATAATGTATTCTTTAATTTACCTGCTTGTTTTCTCATCCTGCTTCCAAATTATTATTATTATTATTATTATTATTATTATTATTATTATTATTATTATTATTATTATTATTATTATTATTATTATTATTATTATTATTATTATTATTATTATTATTATTATTATTATTAATGAATATAATAACATCAGAAACAGTTATTACATTCATGGCTTTTCAGAAAAGGTAATTTCCATTATTATTATTATTATTATATTATTATATTAGTTTATCAATATTATTATTATTATTTTCTGGTAGGAGATCCTCTTTTATGCATTTTTTGTTGAATGTTATTGCTGCTTCAGCGGCATTAATCTTGTAGAGGTTTTTCTGTATCTTTCTCATACCCCCTTTCTCGTTACTTAAGGTAGGTGAGTACTCCGATATTATTCGTATTACGATAATGGTAAATGAAATCTGGTTGGCAGATTCCGTAGAGGTATGTATATTATCTATGATAATTTTAATCTAATGCTATTAACTGACGTCGCGCTTGGTATTATTCTGATTTTCTTCGTCGGGGTTGTTATCGTTGGTGTCACTATCCTGTAGGTTTGGTGTTTTCCATGAGGAGGATAAGAGCATTCATCTATCTTGTAGTGTACTACAAGAACAAACGAACAATAGCCCTAATTATGTGAGATAATCCCTCCCTCCCCACCTGCACGAGATCCTCTCGATCGTCTCGCAAAGTGGCTCTCGTGCCACGCACAGGAGGCCGCTGTCAAGAGACACACCTTAACTAGTCATAATCTTTATATATACCATGATAACATTATTCCTAATACGCGGATAATTGGGAGAGCACCTGACTTGCACCGCCTCCGCCTGCTCGAAGCTTTATTCAATCAAGAGCACAAGCCTTCGTTAAACAACACACAAGAAGCTGCGCCGTCACTCAGCAGTCAGCCAACCAAAATTCGGCCTCAGATGACATCATAAATCTCTCAGCCAATCAAAATTTGACCCGCGATGACGTCACCCAACCCAGGAGATCTGTCAGACTACAGCAAAGAACCTTCAGGTCCTGAGACTGACTTGAAGTTGGCCCCCAACAGCCAATGGGAGACCTACTCTACAGAATTCGACGTGCTGAATACCCACTTCTGAACCACCTGAATATAAGGAAGATGGACTACGCCATCTATCACAGTCCCTCCCTCACCCTTCACCAAGAGGATGTCTGGAAAACCAGACGAAACGTCGCGATAACTAATTATAACTAGAATTACCAAGTATAAGAGTTTTATCTTAATTATTATAAAATATTCATAACCCTACGGAGTCTACCGCCCAGATTTCACTTACTATTCTCGTGATATGACTGATATCTGAGAATTACCCGCCCACGAAAAAGCCGTTATAAGAAAGGCATAGAAAAACCTGCACAAAATTAATGTCGCTGAAGCATTATCCTTATTATTAAAGCACTTCAGTCTTCTTACGATGGCCACCACGATCCTGAAGTATCGCTTATAGAAGTCTTTCCTGTTTGTAAAACGAGCATATCTTGGTTACTAAAACGAAGCATTGAACCTTCTTCATTCAAAACCCACCGATAAAGTTACTCTGATCTAGAGTAAAATATAATCAGTGCCGTCAGTGCACCTAACGCGTTACACAGTAGTCATTACATCAAGGTTCTTTGCTGCATCCCTTTGGCCCCCAGCTGTAAATATATATTTCATTCATTTTACTGTACCTCCGTTTATATACTCTTTCTTCCATCTTACTTTCCTCCTAATCGTTGTTTCATTGTGCAACTTCGAGGTTTTCCTTCTGTTATACCTTTAAAAGCTTTTTACTCTCAGTTTCCTTTTCAGCTCTGCATGATCTCAGATGTTCCAGTGCTTGGGATTTAGCCTAATTTCTATGGTCCATTATATACCCATATGCCTTAAACATACAGTGCTTACATACATGCAACAACTTTAAAAAAACTAGAAAATTTGGATGAAGCTAAATCCTTGAGAATTCAATACAGAAAGACTTTACTAGAGATATTGTAAAAGATAAAAAGGAAGACCCTCTCAGCAGGGATTCTGAATGCCTGAGTGACGATAAAAAATCGTCGGTGGCCCTGGGGATCTCCGCAAGTTGCCGAAAAAGACGCATACTAATAGACCACCGGAAAAGGCCGCCGGTGATGATCAAGAGAGAGAGAGAGAGAGAGAGAGAGAGAGAGAGAGAGAGAGAGAGAGAGAGAGAGAAAGAAGTAATACAAATTGAGGAAGGGACAAAGATGATTCTGAATATTCGAGTATGCGGTGCAGTCAGTTCTTTAAATATTCATCGTTGGGCAATTTGTCAGCTGATTGATAATAACACGAAGTTACGTTATTATGCAATTATCATTGTTTTAAATATCCCATACAGATACATCTGAAGACCTTTTCAAAAGTAATGAACGTCATACGCATCAATTTTATATCCCTTAGATCTTAGCTGTTGTTTGTCATACCTAGTCTTTAAAATTGTTTGAAAATTGTATTTAGGTTACTGAAAATTCCTTTCAGCAAAGTCTAAAGACCTTTCAAACCGTTGATTTAATCTCTGTTTGACCATATACACTTAATTATATTTTGTATCACTGTCTTTCCTTATATATATATATATATATATATATATATATATATATATATATATATATATATATAATATATATATATATATATACACAAAACAGAAGCTATTCCTAATCGTGAAGCCCTTTAAGAAATAATTTATGTTACACAGCCAGATTAACTATTTTTTCTTTAGAGTAGTTATTTGATACCCTAATTATCATGAAACTTTTCCTAGTACTGTTAATTCCTGGAAGATTCCCATATATTGCAACAGCCATGAGAATAACGGAATAATTCAAAAGGAAATCAGACCGAATACTTACTGAAATGTGCAGGCAAATGACGTCGTTACATGTGAAAGATTTCGAGATGAGCTTCCATCAGTCAAATTTTATAAATAAGCCTGCGTGTGTTTAATGAGGATGTGGACTTCAGTTGCTGGACGACGAAGACTTTTTGCCTTTCGTGTCTGTTCTTTGATTGAAGGAGGATTTTTCTTTTGAGGAAATTTGTGAATATTTCGAAGATCCGTTGGATAGAAGAGAAATGAACGAATGAGAACGACGTTCAAGAGTAAGAAATCGAAAATTCCATCATATAGAACGCATTTTTTTACTGTCTTTTATCACTAAAGTTAGCATAGGTGGACGAATGTACTATTTTTACAGTTTTATATATATATATATATATATATATATATATATAGTATATATATATATATATATATATATATATATATATATATATATATATTATCATGCAGATTAACCTTATTCATATGAAACAAGCCCACTGGGGCCATTGGCTTGAAATTTAAGCTTCCAAAGAATATGGTGTTATATAGAAAGAAGTAACTGATAGGTAATGCGAAATACAGAAAAATAGTTATAATTTATTAAAAAAAAGCATTAATTAACAAATTTAAAGTAGATAGATAAAAATATGGGCCAATGATTGAAATACAAACCGAATTGCATTTTGGTAGTAACGGATTTCATCTTCGCTTGGACTTTTGAAGTACTAGTTGCCCAACATCCTCAGGGAGAGAATGATGTAAGTAGCCTTCAAATACCTACGAGTGAAAGTAAGCTGAGGTAATATATTGGAATATAATAGGCCTTGAGATTATAGTGTAGGATCCTACGCCGACCCACACAACTCTATTTTACCTGACCGGCTAATCTCCTCAGGAAGAAACATCTCTGCGCGCCAAACGCTCGTATACAAGAAACACATCATACGTCACATATCTTTTGCATATGTATTTTAATTCATAATATTGTTATGTTACATGCATCGTTATTATCACTTGTATTACAATGTCAGCACCATTTTGCCATATGTACAAGAGCTTCAATCGTGTCTTGTACATCGACTTATATGCATCTTCAAAGCAAAGGGTTTTATTGATACTTGTTAATAAAACTGTATAATATTCAAGTAGAATATATAATCGTGATCCAGTGAAGTTCTTACAATTCTTTCGAAGAGTACATGTCACAGCATTGACTTGAACTAAAATATTTTTCAGAATGAAATAATAATGTTTGGTTTAAGAGAAATTCGGAAAGATCCCAGTAAATGGCATGCGATGGATGAAATAATATTCAGGAAATTAAGTAAAGAGTTCACTTACATTTATCGATATGTGGAAATGGCTAATATTTACTTCAATGGCATCAACTGCAGTAGTTCTAGACCAATTATATGAAGTTGAAGCTTCTGTTAAGGATGAAGAATTCAGCAGGAAGCAAATTTCAATAAGACGAATTTCTAATGACGCAACGCCGAAACGTTTCTTTGGATGAAAGGCCAGTCTATGCTGCAATCATTTCGAATGATTTGCCAGTTGTGCATGACGTAAGAAACCTTCAAATACCGACGAATGATGGTAAGATGAGGTGCAAGATATTCAAGTATGATAAATGTTAAGATAAGTATGAGTATCCACATTGTATCTTAACATATATCTGTGTATACAAATCTGTGGATGTATGTAAACGTGCGTGCTGGTTGATGAGTATTCACGAACAGCTTTTTCAGAAATGTTCAAATAGATATGTCTAAAATATGCATAATCAAACGCTACTTCTGTCGACGTATAGAAAGCTTTCTTAAAATCCCAAACCTGTCAAATGCTAAAACAACGACGATTAGAAAAATAATCGGTACGAATAACTAAATTTGAGCATACAATGGTTGTCTAATGCGAAAGCTCTGTCGCAGGTTTCACAACGAGAGGAAAAACGGAGAATCATTTTCTATCCCTTCATGAAAATATTATATATGTAATGTTGCCATAAATGTAGAGCTCGTATATGACTATCCCTTTCATGCTAGACTGACTGTGATAAAACGAAATATTTAAAATCTGAAGAGGCAAATTAGGGTCTGTTCCAAATTTATAGCCACATCTATTAAAAACTTGATGCTCATGCTTTCCGATAAACTCAGAACCCCGGAACTGATGCTAGATATTCTCTACCCTATCCTAATTTACGGAACCGCCTCTGTCGTCTCATTTCAAGCATTACGAATACTAGCAAACATATGTATACTGAAATTATGTATGAAAATTAGTAAAACAACTAAATCTACGGGCGTAACCAGCCTCTTTTCACGGGCAGAACCAGCTCCGTTTCAAGGAATCCTTTCTCACCCCCACACCCTACGGAGGAGGGTTGTTGGGGGGGAGGTAGGATGAAACCCCATTATAAACCATATTATGGGTCCCCACTATAACCCTGCCAAGTTTCATGCCCATCTGACCAGCCGTTTGGCTGTGATTGAATGGCAGACGGACGGACAGACATTACGCCCATTGTAGAAAGAAGTTAGTTCTAATATTCAGAGAAATTTTACTTGTCACTGAATATCCTCCCGGAGGAGTCCATATACTATGCAATTGGTCATTAAAAATCAACGACTCCTAATCCAGGAAACAATTCTAACTATATCTGGCATTTTGTATCTAGTATCGAAGTCAGGGTCTCAAACATTTCCTTCAATATCTGCTACAATAATAACCGAATCCACTCATGGGATAGTTTTGGTCAGGTAGGCCTCATTCCTAGAGAAACGGACCGAGGTAATCTACTGGCGAATCCATAATTTCCTCCATAATGTTAGTTCATGGAACTGATCCTGAAGACAGTCCTTCCTCAGATCTTGGAACTAAAATTAGAATGGCCAGCGAATCATCACTGATTGAATAACGCATTCTTTCGAACCGAAATGGAATTGAAATTCGATTGCTTTCAACCTTCACTCATCGTACTTTTCCCGAAGTGAGAAGAATCAAGCCACAAATAAACAGTCAACTGCGACGTTGTAGTCCGCCCTCACGAATGAAATTGGATGAAAGAGGAGGGACTGATAATGTTCCGTGGGTGGACTTGTTTAGCAAATGGCATCTCGTATGAATTTAATAACGAGAGGATAAAGGACGTGCGTGGAAGGCAAAATGCATAATCAAGAAGGACTTTATTACTTGAAGGTGTTTGAAAGAATGCAAAGATTTCTGTCGTAAATATGGTCTATATATTAGATGAAATATTTCTATCATCTTTAAGTGGAAATATGATTGATAATTTTTTCAGGTACACGTTGTCTCTTTTATCTTGTTTCCATATTTGACTCTCAATCATTTTCTCTATAACCTTGCTAATATTCAAGACCAGTACACTTTTTTTTACACGATTAGATTATACTTTTGAATGCAAGAGTTATGATATTAATCAATGCAGACAAATATCTCTAGAGTCAGTCGTCCCATCAGAACTAACTGTACCTTACACTTGACTAAATATCTGTAATACATCGAGCAATAATGATATAAAATCCTCATTTCATATTTCAGTTTCCGAGAGGAATAATAATAGTCTGAGCATCCGTTCCTCCTCACGCATTTCGTGCCTCCATGGGATTTCCCTCAGAGTTTTGAATAATTGGTCAACATTGAAATGG
Source organism: Macrobrachium nipponense (assembly GCF_015104395.2). Lineage (NCBI taxonomy): Eukaryota > Metazoa > Arthropoda > Malacostraca > Decapoda > Palaemonidae > Macrobrachium > Macrobrachium nipponense. Next base: position 28,342,185 of record NC_061107.1, on the reverse strand, counting down.
CTGTTTGAAAGTTGAGGGGAAAAGAAAAACAGCTGGTTGAGAGCAATAAGCCAGTCCCGGATATATGGGATAGATATATACTACACTTTATATATATGTGTATATATAGGTATATATATATATATATATATATATATATATATAATATATATAATATATATATATACATACATATATGTTTGTGTCTGTGTCTGTTCCTTTACTGGAGAGTAACTTTTGTTCCAATCAAATATTAGGGGTGTACTTAGAAGATCTGTTGGACGTGAAGATGAAGGAGTAACAAATCGAAAATTCCCTCAGTAGGCATTTAGGGCGCATTAGTTACTGAAGTTGGAACATGATAGGCCTCCAAAATATAGTTTTACGTTTTTAAACAGTTTTGGAACAATTGCGCCCTAAAAGTATTGTATAATAAGCATTTGGTCTTCGAAAACCGTTCTTATTCCACTCCCTTAATCCTTACCTAAAAATAGACATAAAATGACTGGATCACATTTGAGATGAGTTTTAAAAAAAGTGGATTTTAATCGTTGATTTCTTCAAATAAAAGATTTGATTGACATTTGTTAATAGAACTGGATAATATTTAGCGTATATATAACCGTCATCCATGATGTTCTTCTTAGAATATTTTGGAAAAGTAGATGTCACAGCATTGACCTGACCTCAATATTTTACAGAATTATTTAAACATATGTAGATTTTAAAAAAACGAATAGGAAATGATCCCGGTAAAAATCAGAAATAGAAGAAATAATATTTAGTCAGTTAGGAAAAG
>NC_061107.1:28335267-28337767 GCF_015104395.2 Macrobrachium nipponense | reverse complement strand
AGTGGCATTACCTTTCATTTGACGGTGCTTAGTACCATACGTAGTGCAATAAATGATATGTACGAAGTTGTTTAATACACATTTGAACAGGTACAGTGATATCCAAATGAATCTATGAAATGTAATGAGAGAAAACATACTCATCCCTTTTATCTGTTTAGACATCAGCCATTTGGAACCATTAAATTGGCTGGAAAGGCTCCTATATGTGAGTGTAATGTTATCCTTTGTCTAGAAATGTTATCTATAAATATCAAATGCATAGAGTCACTGTAAATTAAGTGACATCATTGACTCCAGCTTCACCTTTGTATTACTAGCTTTCCTCCTCTAATAAAATGAAAAGGAATAAGCAATAAGTAAGAAAATAACTCATCAAATCATGAAAAAAGAAACCTTCCTCTCCTCTCTCTCTCGTCACTGAAACGACGCGTGCGCTCCTTATTTCAAAAACTCTTTTTCGAACTTAATGAAACCGAGTCATTTGATTAAAAAGACCAATAGGGAAACTCCGGTTAGGATGCACATGACACAATTATTGGGGCATCATCGCAATTCTCGTCGAATATCCAGTATTCACAGTATATTAGATTTGAAAGAACTAAAAACAGACTTGATCAGCATTATCCGCGCCTGCAGCATTAAGCTTTACAGTGTAAGGATTTCTTTTTATTCAGATATCTATGATGATTTATTTTACTACTCTTTCGTTATGGCCTCTTGACCAGATTATCCGAAGTAATCTGCTTTAAATTCCTCTGTTTTCAGCATTACGAAACTAAAAGGAGACTTTCTTAGCTTCTTAATCTTATAATGCGTAAAATTTTCGACCGCTGCAAAGGATATCTAAGCTAAAATTATGTAAGAGTTGGATGCCTTTTTTGAAATGTAATAAGTCCTTTTTATGTTTTCCTTTTTATTCTAGACAAACAACGTTTTATTGATTTATTTTATTAATTATTTTTTTCTTTTCTAATAATTGATCTCTTCTTTCTGTATTTCCTAATACCTTCTGGTACTTCTTTCAAATAAACACCATATTCTTTGCATGCTTGAGTTTGAAGTCAATGGCCGCTGTGGGCTCGTTCAAAATTAACCGGGTTACCTTCTCAATATTAATAATAATAATAATAATACTATTTATAATTAATATTCATTTTTAATTGTGTCTCTTTATCGATTACGCAAATAAGACTATATTTTCAAGTTACCTCATTCGATGACTCATTTATTTACCCGAGCGACGACATGAAAGTTTCAATCTTCACAATGACGGTCAGAAAAATTAGAAGACCTCAAAGTTAATTTAATCTCTAATCATATTTTCGTTTACCCATAAATGGCATCGTTGTATTACAATTTTAAGTATTAAACGCTTATTAAAGAATTCTGTTTCTCAATACCGTCATTCTAGTCATTTATTTGCACATAATTAGACTTCTTTACATGAACCATAATCTACACCTTCAAATTTCATCATTTCGATTCCTCAATCATTTAAGATTATGTCCTTAATGTCCACTTCTTTATTTACAATGATTTTTCGTGGCGATACGGAGAGACTAGTGAAATAAAAAAATATATATATAAAATCCAAGAGATTAAATTAATAATATTTTAACGTTAAAGATACAAATTTATACTTTATCAACACTGCTACTATCAAGAGCAGCAATGATAATAAAAATATATATAACAAATAACAATATCCATTAACCTAATTTCATCTGGTGCACTGGCTCGATAAGCTGCAAAGCATTATAAATGCAATGATTATTACAGAAGAGAGAGAGAGAGAGAGAGAGAGAGAGAGAGAGAGAGAGAGAGAGAGAGAGAGCGGAATCTGGAAACTGCACAGTTTAGGAGAATTGACCGTGTAACTGCTCAGACAATAAATTAGGTTTAGGAAAGGTGGACCCAGACGAGGGAAATGAACACTTACTCGATCTGGCAATGGATACAAAATATTTTGATTCGGGTTAATTATCACGAAATGTGGTTATTTTTGGACATATATTTGTCGTTAGTTTGCATTCTGAAAGGTAAATGTTTGAGAGTGTGGGAGCAAACAAATATAAATCTACGTGTATATATATATATATATATATTATATATATATATATATATATAATTATATAATATATATATGTGTGTGTGTGTGTGTGTGTGTGTGTGTGTGTGTGTGTGTGTGAGACTGGTAAAAATGTTCTGTAACAACAGAATTCCATCTAATAAAAGGATCCCATAAAAACTCCAAAATATAGAGAGAAAGGTACTATATTTCAAAGACTGCTGTCTCCCTCTTCAGGTAGATGAATGAGGAAAGTTTACAGAAAAGGAGGTAGCCTATTTATACCAAGAGGTCCATCCACAGGCAAGCCAATTTAGGTCACCCCCGCTGATCATCTTCCTTTAATCTTCTTAAGTGTTGGTTGAATGAAAATCTTGTTGATCGTATCTGAAACCCATGCTCCTTTTGAGATGTTCATTACCTGCCTCT
>NC_061107.1:28320267-28330267 GCF_015104395.2 Macrobrachium nipponense | reverse complement strand
CTAAAGGTAACAGTGATCCCTTAAACAACTTACCAGTATTGCAGATAATCTGACTAAGTTCATCAAAACAGGTGTGAGGTAATCTCAGGTAATTAAATTAATTAAAGGGCATCCCTCCATCTACAAGTCTATTTCCCTGGTTCTAACTCACTTTAAGTAAATTGAAGGAAAACAGCTTAATTACCACTCTATGTTTTTACCTAAGCAAATCATAATTATACTGGTGAAAAAGAAAACACTTATAAAAATTTTAAATACAAAAACTTATTATCAAACTCAAAAAATTTATAAGTGAAATTCACAATATCAGGGAATTTAACTGTTACTTAAAAGCAAAGCAAAGTTTAATTAATTCTTGAATAAATTAAGTAAAATTAAATCAACATTAATTTATCACGAAATTCAAGAAAATTAATTCAATCAAAATTTAAAAGTGTTAGGTAATAAATAAAATTTGGAGATTAATTCACAAGTTCTAAACAACAATGAAACTTGGAAAGAATTCTAAGTAAATGCAAATTGATTCACAAGTGTTAAATTCAACTAAATGTGCAACGATTAATAATTGAAAACAACTAAGTCAATCAAATTGTGAATGCAAATGATATCACAGAAAAATATGGAAAATACCACAATTGCAAAAAGCACTAATCACACAGCATACAAAATAAAAACACTCACTTCAATAAGAAAACGGATAATGCCAAAAAATAAACACTTCAATAAGAAAATGGATAAATGCCCAAAAATCACTTCAAATGAAACAAACATAAAACACAAAAATTTCCAAAGTGTAAAAATTGAAATCGTTCTTCAAACCACTGTAACTATTAGTTCTCTAAACCATTGTAACTATTAGTTGCAACTAATAAATTTAAAATAACACATAACCTTGGTACCAATTGTTTCTTTCTGCTGTAGCTCGTTTAAAAAAATTCACCAATTCACAATATTTCACAAAAGAGAAGGCGCTGTTACACACTTGTACAATGTTTGTTCAGATTCCACAAAATACACTAAATAATGCTAAATAACTCTAAGAAATCTCAAACCTGAAATCTAAAAGTAACAAGTGACCAATTTGCGCTATGTTAATATGAATTCAAAAATTATGCGGGAGAGAGAAAGAGAGAGAGAGAGAGAGGAGAGAGATGTCTGAACGCCAGGGATTCAAAGTCTATAATAAATGCTTTCACTCTCTACTTGTATGGGCAACTTCAAGACACTGATAGGCTCAACATGTTTTGGGCATGCGAAAGATGATGCAATCTTTCTAGAAGCTTCTAATATGATGTAACTTTACAGAAAAATCGTGAAATCTACACGTGGTTTCAGCAAAGACGTACGCGTATGAAACCAGTCATGACATTGTATGCTAAACAAAGACACGTACTCGATCGAGGCAAAAGTCCATTATCAGACATGATGACAGAGTTCCTCAACAACACAGAGATCTTGAGATCTCTAATCTCGATACGTTGACATTTGGAAACTATTTCTAATTTGGAACAGACAAAGTTAATCTCTCTCTTTCTTTTCATACTACGTTATATATTTTTAAATTATGTTATGCAAAATCTGAACATACATTTTAAGACATCCTATAACTCTAAGCTAGCTAAGGAACCTGAAAATGTTGCAAAACTCTTTTATATATCATTTCATACCGTCAAGAAGATATATGTGGTATTAAAGTAGCAGCATATAATAAAATATATATATATATATATATATATATATATATTTATATATATATATATATATATTTAAGATATATTTTTTTATATACACATACATATATAAATATAATATATATATATATCTATATATATATATATATATATATATATATATATATATATATATATATATACGTATATATATGTATATATATATATATATATATATATTTAGATATTTATATATGTATATATAAATATATAAATACATATTATATTATATATATATATATATATTATATATATATATACATATTATATTTATATGTATATACGTGTGTGTGTGTTTGCTCAGGAATTTGTATCTGTCTCGCTATCTTAAAAATTTTCTTTAATTTTGAGCTGGATTATTCTGTTGGTCAAATAAGGCCAAAAATTTATTTATATATCTGGATCTAAAAAACTATTTCTCCATTGCGGAACAACTATTGCTAACACTGGTTATAGCCATTATGTGATAAGGGGTACTTGTCATATCGTTATTAAACTGCAAGAACAAAAATATAGGAAAAAGAATAGAAAGCACTAATAATAGAATAGACGCAAGTATGAGAGCCATGTTTTGGCATCAGAGACATGGCCCGCCTCTGTCTGAGTGTTCCTCTGTTCTAACTGACGAGATTGATCAAGCTAATATTTAATGATAAAAAATAAAAGATTTTAGTCGCATTTATATTTTTGCTTTCATACATGAATACGTTTTATTTGCTTATGTGGCCCTCAGTATCGTACATCTCTTATAGCCCCTAGTACATAAAAACATGTAAAAACTAAAGAAATAGTACTTATCCCTTTGCGTCATCACTCCCTGCTTTTAGAGATTGCCACACTAAGCAAAGAAGTAAGAATGCTCAAGGAAAGAGGCTTACCCAACATTAAAATGACCCATCCACTTAACAAGGACTTTACAAGCTGCCATTAGTAACTCCTTTGCGGCAGTTGTGTGTATGCCATACTAATCAGATGGCGTTTGACTGCAGTAATGGTGGTAGTAAGCAATGCAACCCGATCATTGGTGTCAAGGAAGTGTCATTTGCTTCGGAATCAAATTAACTAAATGTCTCGTAGAGGAACGACTCGTGACGAATGATCTTCGTCTCTTGAAGCCGAAGACAGGTGTTCTCACTCTTGAGTGGGTATGTAGAGCGAGAATGGTGTTCGTTCTGAGGGAATTTAGTAAAATGTTATTTGATATTTAAGGGACTGATGCATTTGGTACGTCATTATAAAGTTTCAGGAGAATTGATAATGGAAAAGTAATCGTGGCAGTATGTTCTTTAAACAAAAAAAGTGATTCCTGGCTGTGAAAACGAAGTTCCATGAGAATGGGATGCTTAGTGAACAGAAATGGTACACTGGTAATGATACGTGTTTATTAGATTATCTTGTGGTAAGAGAGGTAGGACTGAACAGAAGATCAAGCTCATGGGTATCTTGACCGAGGGTGAAGTTGCAATACATTGTCGAAGCAGAATCTATTGTGATTAAGTGAAAGGAATTTGATACCAAAGTGTGAAACTTATCGACGAAAATCTGTTGTGACAAAAGGCGCCAAAGCGTAACAAGGTTTTCATTACTCATTCAAACGCTTAAATTTTAAACAGGACGTCATTGGGATGCTGTATTTCTATTGGTTGATGGGTCTCATTCCCTCACTGGTGGTCTGGGCAGTAGCATGGGCATTCCTGACAATGTATAGGACGTGCCCCATGCTGAGGCTTGCATTTAGGATATGGATAAGCACGTGATTTTTGTCTCTGGCCGATAGTTTGATTTGCTTCACTGTTTGTAGTCGTGTCCAGGGGTGATTTGTTCCTCTTGTCTCACTTCGGATTCTCACGGATACCCTGTGGTTTCTTTCAAGAAGGGAGGATAAAGTCTATGTTTCTCTATATATTTAATGCAAGCCTTTCTTGATTTATACTATAAGCTTCTACTATTTGCAATCTGTGCAATAATTTTTGTAAAGTTGTAGTAATGCCACCAGTATATGATAACTGAAGTTTGAAACTAGTCATTACTCATTACAAAGATCGTCCTGTAAATGCTGAATCAAGAGTAAACCATCAACACGAACATGTACAGAGTCAACTCATCACTACACACACAAACACACACATACACACACACACACACACACACATATATATATATATATATATATATATATATATATATATATATATTTTCCTTCGTGGCAAAAAAAAAAACACCTTTATTTATTTATACATAGCATCACGTTTTATATACTTCGTGATCAAGTTATTCCACACACACACACACACACACACACACACACACACACACATATATATATATATATATATATATATATATATATATATATATATATATATATATATATGTGTGTGTGTGTGTGTGTGTGTGTGTGTGTGGGTGTGTGTTGTGTGTGTGTGTGTGTGAATAACTTGATCACGAAGTATATAAAAACATGATGCTATGTATAAATAAAGGTTTTTTTTTTTTTTGCCACGAAGGAAAATATATATATATATATATATATATATATATAATATATATATATATATATATATATATATATATATTTCTCCGTGCATCTATTTTGGACCAACTTTTTATTTTATCTTCTTTAGCAAATTGCGAAAACTTAAAGAATATTTTAAATGAATAAAACAAGGGAATAGGAATGCCGATTCCATTTGGACTACCGTGAGAGATTGTATTTTTGAGTCAAGCCACTTCTCCCTTGCGAATATGATTTTAACGGCTCTACACCTCCTTGCCTTCTACCTGACCTCTTTCCCTCGCTATTGTATCGGAAAACCCTTCCACCTCTACGACTCCGCCCACTCACATCTGCACGAACGACAGTCGTCCCAAAACCTCCTGACCTACGGTAGCTCCCCATTGTATACCCATTTTCCACACCTCTCTGCCAGCGTCCCAATGACGCTGTTGTTATTGTATATTACTAGTGTCAGTCTAACAAGTGTCACAGAGCCAACTAGTGGCTCCTGTATCATATCTCTGATAAACCTTATAGAAAATATCATTCATTTGTGGTCAAAATTCCATTTATATTCAGTCCTTGAAGTAAGCTAGTGTTTCTTATAATAGGTTCTTTAACTTTTTTTCTGTTCAATGCCCTGCATAACCCCTCTGAGTCAGTTTCAGTGTTTCGCACAAGGTGTAGATTTTTTTGTAGAGTCAAAATTTTTTTTGATTTCCAAGATTTCTTAAAAACCCTGCCACGCGGATTATAACAATATGTATATACATATACATACATGCACACACACACACACACACACACACACACACACACACACACATATATATATATATATATATATATATATATGATATATATGGCTGTTGTTTTCCAAGTCGCAAAAGAGGAACAAAGACGCTAAAGTATGAAGAACCATTTATCTACTTAATCATTAATGTACTTCTGTACCAATTACATAAACGTATTTACATAATAAAACAAAACTTTTGACCATCCATTTTGTTCCTTTAATGTGAAACCTGAGGATGGCAGTTTTGTCAATGACAAACGGGCTTAAAACAATTTATGTTGCTGTATCTCTCCTGCTCCGCACATTATAGATGAGGGAACACGGATCATTATCATGTGTATCTTTCGCCATTATTGCCGTCCCTCTTTCCGCTGAGTGCACCGAGGTCGTCGCTTTGGAAAATAATTCGATTTAGGACCCGGAATGGAATTGACGAATTTTCGAACCGCTTGTTGTTCTCTAATAGCATAGACCTGATGGATCCATTTATCTTTGTTTTTCTCTCTTTTTTTTTATTTATTCTGCGTACCAAATTCCTTTCGGATATCTTCAGCCCATGATATTTCACAAATAATCCATGTACGCTCCGTGGGCTTCAAAATTGCTCTCTTAAAGATTTCGAAAACACTTACATGAACCGAATTGATTTGTATACCCACATATATATATAGTATATATATATATATATATATTATATATATATGTATATATATGTGTGTGTGTGTGTGTGTGTGTGTGTGTGTGTGTGTGTGTGTATATTATATATATATATATATATATATATATATATATATATATTTATATGTTTATATACACACATATATATACGTATATATATATATATATATATATATATATATATATATATATATATATATATATATATATACGCTTAGATGCAACGTGTCCTCTGTATATAAGAGAATACTACAGGAAAATGACAAGCAGAAGTTCAGTACCAAGCTCTTTCACGTGTTTATTTCATTTGTTTCATCGCACCTTCTTGAAATTTCCTTCTGGAGATTCGGTCGATTTTGTGTCTTCGTGAAACTTCAGACTTTCCTGTCGGACCTTCGAGGGAGAGTGTGTCTCTCTCTTCCTTCCACAATAGGAAAGTGGCTGAGGCAGCTTTCTTAATGGGGAGAAGAGGAAGCTCTGGATCCCCCTTGAAATTCCTTCTTTGAGAAAAAAACTTACTTGAAACCACTTCAAACAATGATTTCGACAAAGTTTTATTTTTTGAGAACCATTCTTTATTTGACAAAGGTAAATGTAGTTTCATACAACTTTTTCATTTATGTTATACATATTTAAATTATATGATTTTTTTTCTTTTTTTTTACTTTTTTGCCTCTTTTTTGCCATTTTGAAAATTGCAACAAATTAAATTTCTCCAATATTTACAATATCAATCTTTCTTATTGCAATTGGCTATTTCTGTCTGTTCCGAAAGAAAGCCGTTACGCTGTATAGCAGCATGTTAGAAATTGCATATACAAATTATTAAATTATTGATATTTGTTGCGTGTAATTTGGATCGTTTCATTGAGTAAAATGTTCTTAAACTTAATCTTATTGTGTAATCACTTAAATGGTGAAGTTACCCAAAATATTGCAGACGAGACCATATAAATTATTCATATGTAACATGCTTGAAGCCTCACAATTTTCAAAGAATATTGTATTTTAACCTTCCTAAGACATATGTCACAGTTAATCCTGAGGTCTCTCAAAGGAAAGAAGGAAAGTGCTAAGTAACAAGAATATGCAAAAAGTTGTTAGAACCGCGATATATATATATATATATATTATATATATATATATATATATATATATATATATATATTAACAATTGTTAAGAGAGCGCTTCCTAAGGAAGATCTTACATATTGCTCAGAAAAGGTTCTGTCAAAAAGTTAAAGCAAATCAAAAATGCTGGAAGAAAATGAGAGAAGGTGAAGAATGAAGAGAGAGAGAGAGAGAGAGGGGGGGGGGGGCACTGAAAGTGTACAACCTACATATATCAAGGCAATTCCAAGTTAAATTTAACATACTATGTCGGTTTTTATTTTCTCTTTAATGATACAGTGAATTTAATTTAGGAAATTATATTCTCTTGAGATAAATTCTTTGAGAGACAAATTCATCATTTCCTCGGCGATAAAATAACCGAGTAACTGCTGCTCAAGCACAACACAATAAATAAAAAAAAAGACTGATTGGAAATTATTCCCTGTAATAATGAGTCGAAAGTTTCAAGGAGGATCTGTGTAAGTCTGAATAACATGTATTTTTAAAGGAAGAAAGAAATGGAAAAAGTTACGCTCTACCAAAGGAACCTTAATGATCATTTCAAAAATTCCCAGTGATTTATTTAAGGTCTATTTTTAAGGACATTATTTCGTGGCGCAGTGTTAGACATTATTTTTTTTTTCTCAGAGTATTCCAAAACTTCATTGTTCTTCTTTAATTAACAGACATATATGTAAGTTTTACATCATTCAAATCATGACAAAATTTTAGAATGAAAATTAGAAATCTTTCACCAAGAACGAACACTCAAAATATTTATCGAAGAGAACTATATCACTTACGTAGATATCTTAGCTTATGACGAAGAAACAAACGTCATCAAATAATCATCCGTTTAGTTTCCCCTTTTACCCATTTCGGGAAAGGGAGAAATAATTTTATCAACAAAATAGTTTGGATGTTTCCAATAAATAGGGTGAAGATAAATCCTCACATTTGAATCCAGGACTCAGGAAAAATCTTTCTATTTAGAAAGGGAATTTTGTATTTCCTTCTGGCTTCCTTTCTGCTCAGTCCCTGGAAATAGGCTGCAGGTATCTAAGAAACGATGATATTATATGCATTCAGCTTCAGTGACCAAAAGATTATGGTTAAATATGGTTTTTTATTTTTTTAACTAATATTTCTTTGTTTTAAAAATTCTGGCATATGCACAAGAAGGCCAATATCTAATTTTTACTATCTTCCGTCAAATGCTCTAGCAACTGAATGCATAATTCGATTTCCAGAACACAGTGATAGAGTCTTGAACTTATGTCTGTTTTCATTCAATGATATCCTTCTGGGTACGGGTTGCAATAAAGCTTCTGTCTTTCAACAGAAAGAAAGCTCAAATATCAACCATCAGATTGTGTAGAGGAAAATATTCTCAATGAAATGTAAAATTGAAAAAATTAAAATACTAGTGTTGCCTTTTGACTCTCTGTTCTTACAAATTTCTGTTAAATGGCTGGATGTGAAACATTTAAAAAATAAACATCATAATTTAAAAGAGATATACAGCCATTCTCTTCGGGTCTACTTTAATATTTATTAATAATACTTCTAAATATACAGATGCTATACAAAACACGAAAATGTTACGCTGCAAATGTTTGTGTGCTACCGAAATTACCTGTTAAGATTACACTTTCTCTTTGGCAAAATAATCTTCCGTACCCATGTAGTGTTCTAATTTTTTTGTATGAATCATATTCAGTCCATGACTTTCGATATATTGTTTCTGATGTAAAACTGTGATCTTATTTACATTTATTAAATACTGAAAATCTGTTATGTTTATTTTATAAAGGTGCAGATAGGCCTATAATCATTATGGCGAATTTTCTGTTAAATGTTAAAATTGTGCAATATTGATACTGTGGTTAGGAAAAGTAAAAGAACCTCTTCTTCCAAAAGCGTCACAAGAAGTCGAGTCTCACAGTCTAGAGAAGGGTTACCGTTCAAGCCTCGGAGCTACTACTCCGGAGCCTTGAACTCAGGATTCCCTTTCTCCATTGGCTAGGACTTCCTTTAGGCTTTGATTCCAATAGCATTTAAGGACTGAGAATTCTTCTTTTGTAGTGGAGCAATCTCTCCCGTTTCCCCTCACACGAAATTTTCAAACCGAAGTAGAGAATCCTCCGAAGCTTATCCCATTAAGAAGGAAATCCCGCGAATCAAAGTACGTTTTGGAGGAGATACCTGGTCGTGTCGCCATGTGGTTTTCTTGTTGAGATTTACTTTTTTTTTTCAACCATATTTGTTTAGTTTTTATATATGAACTATTCCTTTCATTCGAATTTTTTCGCCTTCTACCTGTTGCAATCTGTATTAATAAACTGGGTAAATTCAAGTTTGAATTATTTTGTTGTTGTATTGTTGCAGTTGGATGTTTATTTGCAGACTGGAAATCACATCGCATTTGTGACTACGCAGAACGTTACTGTACTTACTTCTATTGCTGTCGATCTGGATTGACAGCGATAGTCATATACGAACTCAAATTTTCTGGCAAAACTGCATACCCCTCTCTTTAAGGAAAGGAATTGATTCCGCATGCTTCCCTATTGCTGTGAAACCTGCGGCACAGTTTTTATATTAAGCAGCCATTTTGCCCTAAAAACCCAAAACCCGAATCATATGTACCGAATGTGCATTAATCATCATTGTTTTACTATTCGACAGATATGGGATGCTGGGAAATGTTTTCATAAGTCGACAGAAATTGTTTGTTTAAGGATATTTTAGGATTATTCATTTGAAGATTTCTGAGAAGCTGCTCTTGAATACACCCTATCAACAGACACGCTTCCATTTCATCCATTGGGTTTACTTTATATTCATACTCCTCTTAACGTTCATCAAATTCCAATACTGGTACCTCGTCTTACTATCATTCGTCGGCATTTGAAGGCTTCTTACGTCATGAGCAACTGGTAAATCATATGGAACTATTGAGCCAACGTGCTACCAAGATATTGGTCATTTGTCGAATGAAATGGTTCGACGTCGTGCCAATAGAAAAAGGTCTTATTGAAATTAACTTCCAGCTGCATTCTTCATTTTTAACAATTCTTCAACTTCAAATTATTGGACTAGAATCAAAACGCATAATGACGTTAGAGTGAACATTAGTCTTCTCCACATACTGATAAACTGATGCAAAGGCTTTTCCTAACTGAC
>NC_061107.1:28316767-28319767 GCF_015104395.2 Macrobrachium nipponense | reverse complement strand
GTCAGTTAGGAAAAGCCTTTACATCAGTTTATCGGTATGTGGAGAAGACTAATGTTCACTTTAACGACATTATGCGTTGTGATTCTAGTCCAATAATTTGAAGTTGAAGATTTGTTAAAAATGAAGAATGCAGCTGGAAGTTAGTTTCAATAGGACCTGTTTCTATTGGCACGACGTCGAACCATTGCATTCGACAAATGACCAATATCTTGGAAGCACGAAGACTCAATAGTTCCAAATGATTTACCAGTTGCTCATGACGTAAGAAGCCTTCAAATACTGACGAATGATAGTAAGACGAGGTACCAGATATTGGAATATGATATACGCTAAGTTGAGTATGAATATAAGTATATGCACAATGGATGAATGGAAGCGTGTCTGTTGATAGGTGTGTTCAAGAGCAGCTCTTCTCAGAAAGGTTCAAATTAATGATAGTAAAATATGCTTAAAAAAACACAAATTCTATCGACTTATGGAAACATTCCCCAAATACTAAAACAATGATGATTAATTCACAATCGGTACGCATGATTCCGAGTTTTAGGGTAAAATGACTGTCTAATATAAGAACTCTGCTGCAGGTATCACAGCAATAGGGAACATACGGAATCAACTCCTTTCCTTACAGAGAGGGGTATGCAGTTTTGCCAGAAGTATTATTAAAAATATTAAAGTAGACCTGAAGAGAATGGCTGTATACCTCTTTCAAACTATGATTTTTTTTAATGTTTCACGTCTAGCCATTTAACAGAAATTGTAAGAACAGTGAGTCAAAAGGCAACTCTAGTATTCTCATAGATTTTTTTTCAAATTTACATTTCACTGAGAATATTTTCCTCTTCACAATCTGGTGGTTGATATTTGAACTTCATTTTTGTTGAAAGACAGAAGCTTTACCGCAACCCGTACCCACAAGGATAATATCATTGAATGAAAACAGACATAAGTTCATGGACTATCACTGTGTTCTTGGAATCGAATAATGTATTCAGTTGCTAGAGCATTTGGCGGCGGATAGGTAAGAAAATTAGATATTGGCCTTCTTGTGCATATGCCAGAATTTTTAAAGCAAAGAAATATTAGTTAAAAAATCTATATTTACCATAATCCTTTGGTCACTGAAACTGAATGCATATCATTGTTTCATAGATACCTGCAGCCTATTCCCATAGTCTGACCAGAGAGGATGCCAGAAGGAAGTACAATATTGCCTTTCTAAATAGAAAGATTTTTCTGAGTCCTGGATTCAAATGTGAGGATTTATCTTCACCCTTTTTATTGGAAACTTCCGAACTATTTTGTTGATAAAATTATTTCTCCCTTTCCCGAAATGGGTAAAAGGGGAAACTTACGGATGATTATTTGATGACGTTTGTTTCTTTGTCATAAGCTAAGATATCTACATAAGTGATAAAGTACTCTTCGATAAAAATTTTGACGGCAAAGAATTTGTCGTTAATCTCGAAAGAGTATAATTTCCTAAATTAAATTCTCTGTATCATTAAAGAGAAAATAAATATCAGCATATTATGTTAAATTTCTCTTGTAATTGCCTTGATATATGTAGGTTGTACACTTTCAGTGCCTTCTCTCTCTCTCTCTCTCTCTCTCTCTCTCTCTCTCTCTCTCTCTCTCTCTCTCTCCTTCTTCACCTTCTCTCATTTTCTTCCAGCATTTTTTATTTGCTTTAACTTTTTGACAGAACCTTTTCTGAGCAATATGTAAGATCTCCTTAGGAAGCACTCTCTTAACAATTGTTAATATATATATATATATATATATATATATATATATATATATATATACATAAATATATATATATCGCGGTTCTAACAACTTTTTGCATATTCTGGTTACTTAGCACTTTCCTTCTTTCCTTTGAGAGACCTCAGGATTAGCTGTGACATATGTCTTAGGAAGGTTAAACTACATATTCTTTGGAAAATTGAGCTTCAAGCCAGTTGCATATGAATAATTTATACGGTCTCTTCTGGAATATTTTGGGTAACTTCACCATTTAAGTGATTACACAATAAGATTAAATTTAAGAACATTTACTCAATGAACGATCCAAATTACACGCAACAAATATCTAATAACTTTAATAATTTGTATATGCAATTTCTAACATGCTGCTATACAGCGTAACGGCTTTCTTTCGGAACAGACAGAAATAGCCAATTGCAATAAGAAAGATTGATATTGTAAATATTGGAGAAATTTGTGCAATTTTCAAAATGGCAAAAAAGAGGCAAAAAAGTAAAAAAAAGAGAAAAAACTCATATAATTTAAATATGTATAACATAAATGAAATAGTTGTATGAAACTACATTTACTTTTGTCAAACAAAGAATGGTTCTCAAAAGATAAAACTTTGTCGAAATTATTAATTGTTTGAAGTAGTTTCAAGTTTTTTTTCTCAAAGAAGGAATTTCAAGGGGGATCCAGAGCTTCCTCTTCTCCCCATTAAGAAAGGTGCCTCAGCCACTTTCCCATTGTTGGAAGGAAGAGAGAGAAACACAATCTCCCTCGAAGGTCCGACAGGAAAGTCTGAAGTTTCCACGAAGACGCAAAAACGACCGAATCTCCAGAAGGAAATTTCAAGAAGGTGCGATGAAACAAATGAAATAAAGACGTGAGAGGGCTTGGTACTGAACTTCTGCCTGTCATTTTCCTGTGGTATTCTCTTATATACAGAGGACACGTGCATCTAAGCGTATATATATATATATATATATATATATATATATATATATATATATATATATATATATATATATATATATACGTATATATAGTGTGTATATAAAATAAAATATATAAATATATATATATATATATATATATATATATATATATATATATATATATATATATATATATATATACACACACACACACTCACACACATACACACACACACACACACACACACACACATATATATATATATATATATATATATATATATATATATAATATTTGTGTATATACAAA
>NC_061107.1:28309267-28311767 GCF_015104395.2 Macrobrachium nipponense | reverse complement strand
TATATATATATATATATATATATATATATATATATATATATATATATATATGTATATATATTATTATTATTATATGCTGCTACTTTAATACCACATATATCTTCTCCTTGACGGTATGAAATGATATATAAAAGAGTTTTGCAACATTTTCAGATTCCTTAGCTAGCTTAGAGTTATAGGATGTCTTAAAATGTATGTTCAGATTTTGCATAACATAATTTAAAAATATATAACGTAGTATGAAAAGAAAGAGAGAGATTAACTTTGTCTGTTCCAAATTAGCAATAGTTTCCAAATGTCAACGTATCGAGATTAGAGATCTCAAGATCTCTGTGTTGTTGAGGAAATCTGTCATCGTGTCTGATAATGGACTTTTGCCTCGATCGAGTACGTGTCTTTGTTTAACATACAATGTCATGACTGGTTTCATACGCGTATGTCTTTGCTGAAACCACGTGTAGATTTCACGATTTTTCTGTAAAGTTACATCATATTAGAAGCTTCTAGAAAGATTGCATCATCTTTCGCATGCCCAAAACGTGTTGAGCCTATCAGTGTCTTGAAGTTGCCCATACAAGTAGAGAGTGAAAGTGTTTATTATAGACTTTGAATCCCTGGCGTTCATACATCTCTCTCCTCTCTCTCTCTCTCTTTCTCTCTCCCGCATAATTTTTGAATTCATATTAACATAGCGCAAATTGGTCACTTGTTACTGTTAGATTTCAGGTTTGAGATTTCTTAGAGTTATTTAGCATTATTTAGTGTATTTTGTGGAATCTGAACAAACATTGTACAAGTGTGTAACAGCGCCTTCTCTTTTGTGAAATATTGTGAATTGGTTATGTGTTATTTTAAATTTATTAGTTGCAACTAATAGTTACAATGGTTTAGAGAACTAATAGTTACAGTGGTTTGAAGAACGATTTCAATTTTTACACATTGGAAATTTTTGTGTTTTATGTTTGTTTCATTTGAAGTGATTTTTGGGCATTTATCCATTTTCTTATTGAAGTGTTTATTTTTTGGCATTATCCGTTTTCTTATTGAAAGTTGAGTGTGTTTTTTATTTTGTATGCTGTGTGATTAGTGCTTTTTGCAATTGTGGTATTTTCCATATTTTTCTGTGATATCATTTGCATTCACAATTTGATTGACTTAGTTGTTTTCAATTATTAATCGTTGCACATTTAGTTGAATTTAACACTTGTGAATCAATTTGCATTTACTTAGAATTCTTTCCAAGTTTCATTGTTGTTTAGAACTTGTGAATTAATCTCCAAATTTTATTTATTACCTAACACTTTTAAATTTTGATTGAATTAATTTTCTTGAATTTCGTGATAAATTAATGTTGATTTATTTTACTTAATTTATTCAAGAATTAATTAAACTTTGCTTTGCTTTTAAGTAACAGTTAATTTCCCTGATATTGTGAATTTCACTTATAAATTTTGAGTTTGATAATAAGTTTTTGTATTTAAAATTTTTATAAGTGTTTCCTTTTTCACCAGTATAATTATGATTTGCTTAGGTAAAAACATAGAGTGGTAATTAAGCTGTTTTCCTTCAATTTACTTAAAGTGAGTTAGAACCAGGGAAATAGACTTTTAAATTTGTAGATGGAGGGATGCCCTTTAATTAATTTAATTACCAGAGATTACCTCACACCTGTTTTGATGAACTTAGTCAGATTATCTGCAATACTGGTAAGTTGTTTAAGGGATCACTCTTACCTTTAGAGTATTCAGTCGCTTAGTACCTGTGATGAAGGTTCAGGTGTCTGGCTGTTGTGAGGTACTCATTTAATGATTGGTAAGTGTAGTAACCAGATACTTGGCACTTCGACACAAGTATTAATGGTGCCCAGATACCCAGGAAAACAGATTACATCATCACTCTAGTATATACTGGTGGTGTTAGGGATATATTTTGTTAGGAGAGTGACCATTTAGTTTTTGTTTTGCATTTATTGCTCTTAATTGTTAGTTGATAACTTTGAGAAAATGGCTCAGTTCAAGGTTTAGGAATTTTTAGCAGCCCCTTCAATCCAAGTGTTATCTGAAACCACTTTGACTAAGGCACAGTGGAGTGGCATGTGGTGGTTATGTGTCTGCTAGTATGGAAAATTCACAAATAAGATGTATTGCTATGGAATCATTGATAGACTCTGGTAGAATAACTGAAGATGAGTTAGAATTGGCTTAAGAGTTGTTGAATAGAGCACGTGGTGATCTTATGAATAAGCAAGCAGAAAAGAAGGAGAAAAGGGATGCAGAGTCAGAGCGTAGATGCATTGAAGCAGAAGAGAATTTGATTAAGCTGAAAATGCAAGCTGAAAGAGAAAGAGAAGGCAGGTAGAAAATAGAAAGAAGAGAAAGAGAAGACAAGAGAAAAGAGAAAGAAGAGAAAAAGAAGAAGAAAAAACAGCAGAAGTGGAAAGAGAAATCGTAAGGTTTGAAAGGGAGATGGAATTGATAAGAGCTAGATCCAAAATGCCTGT
>NC_061107.1:28296767-28299267 GCF_015104395.2 Macrobrachium nipponense | reverse complement strand
GGGAATGATTTGAAAACACAGTTCGGCCCAGATCTCAGTTATGCTAAATACAACGTGGCAGCAGCCACGTTTGCATTCAGAGAAGGAACAGTCGTTTGATGTATAATGACTCAAGTGTCGTTAAGTAATTGTTGGGAGTGCTGTCAATGATTGAGAAATGTGTTTTATCAATATTAATTTTACATATTTTGGCGTGGTTACGGATATTGGATAATTCTGGATTTGTTATTCGTTGTCCTGTTCTGTAGCTAACACCTAAGTGACTAGAATATCTCACTTTTAGTAACCGTTTGGTCGATCCGACGTAAATACCAGGACAACCCGGACAATTAAAGTAAAGGTATAGTTATCCTTAACAAGCACGACTACAATAGAAAAGTTCTCAACATTCTAGCTGACACCACCAAATTCAAATTATTGGGAGATTTAAGTTTTTCTGAGATATTTAAACGAGAAGACAGAATCAATAGATTTCTTAGAAAATTAAAAAGTCTAAAAATCATTAATGAAACAACATATGATAACCTTTTTGTCACTGGTTCATCTTTCGGTATCCTGTATGGTCTACCAAAAATACATAAAGAAGGTTTTCCCATTCGCCCTATAGTGTCATCCATTAAAAAGTCCTAACTTTAACATCTCTAAATATGTGGCCAAATTGTTGTCTGAATTTGCACATCCTGTTAACACAGTTAAAAATGGCTACGAATTTCAGGAATTAATTGTCAGACAAGATTCAGATCTTTACATGATAAGTCTTGACATTGAATCACTTTTTACAAACATACCAGTAGAAGAAACAATTGAGATTATTTTAGATAAAGTTTTTTTTTAAATACCACATGCTTCCATGGATTTGATAGAATTTTATTCAAACAACTTTTAGAACTTGCAGTGCAAGATTCAGTTTTTACTTTTAACTCCAAATTGTACTCGCAGGTCGAGGGTTTGGATATGGGGTCCCCGTGGCCAATATATTTGCAGATATTTTTATGGGACTTTTTAGAATCTTTGAAATTTTAACAGAATGCCCTTTCTAATTTTAAGCCACACTTTTTTTGTATCGAAGGTATGTTGATGACACTTTTTTATTGTTTAAATATAAGTGGCAAGTGAAGCCTTCTTGGATTTTGTGAATAGCCAGCATCATAATATAAATTTTACTATGGAAACCGAGGATAATAACTGCTTGTCATTTTTAGATCTGAAGATTGTTAAGGATAATGATAGACTCAACACTACCATTTTTAGGAAACATACATTTTCGGGTCGGGTAATAATTTTTATAGTTTTTGTTTTTGAATTTTAAAATTAATGCCAATCTCAACCCTGGTTTTTTAGAGCTATGAAATATACCTCAAATTGGCATTTATTTCACGAAGAAATTGAATTTTTAAAGAGGTATTTTATTAACAATTCTTATCCAGTAAATGTTTTTTATAATGTAGTAAATAGAATTTTAAATAATAATTTTTCTGAGCAAGTTCCTTCCTATGATGTTAAGAAGCTAGTTATGTACTGTACCATTCCTTTTACATATAAAAACAAATTAGGCGAGCGAATAAGGAAAAATCAGTGAAAGTGAAATAGGCTTGTTTAAAATTCAAACTTGATTCCTGTCAACCATTAAAAATTGGCACATTTTTACACACAAAGAAAAACTACCACCGTTCATGAGATCCGACGTCATTTATAAATTTAATTGTCCGGGTTGTCCTGGTATTTACGTCGGATCGACCAAACGGTTACTAAAAGTGAGATATTCTAGTCACTTAGGTGTTAGCTACAGAACAGGACAACGAATAACAAATCCAGAATTATCCAATATCCGTAACCACGCCAAAATATGTAAAATTAATATTGATAAAACACATTTCTCAATCATTGACAGCACTCCCAACAATTACTTAACGACACTTGAGTCATTATACATTAAACGACTGGTTCCTTCTCTGAATGCAAACGTGGCTGCTGCCACGTTGTATTTAGCATAACTGAGATCTGGGCCGAACTGTGTTTTCAAATCATTCCCTTCTCTACTTTCGCTTAGGGTACTTGTCCTCTTATTATTTGTTTTAAATGTTTCTATAAATTTTAATTACCATATTTCTTAAAGTTTTAGTCTATTGCTTGTTTTAAATGTTCTCTAAGGTTTTTAATTAACTTATTATCTTGATGTTTTAGTCTTAATGTGTTATTTTACTGTTAATTAAATTATCACAATTTATATTACAGGCTGAAGATGTACTCTGAAGTAGTATGAAACGTTCCTAATAAATATTCTTCACAATGTTTGGTGGATTCCTGGACCCTCTATATATATATATATATATATATATATATTATATATATATTATATTATTATATATATATAGTATGTATATGTAATATATATATATTTTTTTATATCATATATATATATATATAATATATATATATATATATATATATATATATATATATATATATATATATATATATGTAGTGACGAAGTGCCAAG
>NC_061107.1:28287463-28296267 GCF_015104395.2 Macrobrachium nipponense | reverse complement strand
ACGAAGTGCCAAGTATCTGGTTACTACAATTACCATTCATTAATTGTTATCTCACAACAGCCAGACACCTGAACCCTCATCACAGGCACTAAACGACTGAATACTCTAAAGGTAACAGTGATCCCTTAACAACTTACCAGTATTGCAGAAAATCAGACTAAGTTCATCAAAACAGGTGTGAGGTAATCATTGTAAGTAATCAAATTAATCAAAGGGCATCACTCCATCAACAACTTTAAAAGTCTAAGTATTTCTTTGATTTCAAAAGTCTAAGTACTTCTCTGGTTCTAAGTCACTTCTAGTTAATTGAAGGAAAATAGATCAATTACCACTCTATGTTTCTACCTAACATCAATATAATCATAATTAAATACTGGTGTAAAATAAAGAAAACACTTGTAAAAATTTTAAATACAAAAATTTATTATTAAACTCAAAATATATAAGTGAAATTCACAATATCAGGGAAAATTACTATTACTTGAAAACAAAGCAAAATTTAATTAATTCTTGAATCAATTAAGTAAAATTAAATCAAAATTGATTTATCACAAAATTCAAGAAAATTAATTCAATAAAAATTTAAAAGTGTTAGGCAATAATTGAAATTTGGAAATTAATTCACAAGTGCTAAACAATAATAAAACTTGAAAAGAATTCTATGTAAATGCAAATTAATTCACAAGTGTTAAATTTAATTAAATGTGCAACGATTAAGTAATGAAAATAACTAAGTTAATTAAATTGTGAATGCAAATGAAAACACAGAAAAATGTGGAAAATACCAAAATTGCAAAAAGTACTAATCACACAGAATGTAAAATAAAAAGACACACTTCAATAAGAAAATGGATGAATGAACCAAAAATAAACACTTCAATAAGAAAATGCATAAATGTACTTCAAATGAAACAAACACAGAACACAAAAATTTGCAATGTGTAAAAATGTAAATAGTTTAACTCAAACAATGGTAACCATTAGTTATTAGTTCTCTAAACCATCGTAACCATTAGTTATTAGTTTTTTACCAAACCATCGTAACCATTAGATATTAGATTTTACCAAACCATCATAACCATTAGATATTATTTATTAGTTGCAACTAATAAAAATATAACACACTTGACCTTGGTATACCAACTTTCTTTCTTTGCTGCAGCTTGTTTTACACTTTCACAAAACCAGGCGCCGTTACACACACAATGTTTGTTCAGATTCCACAAAAAGCACTAAATAACACTAAATAAACTCTAAGAAATATCAAATCTGAAATCTACCAGTTACAAGTGACCATTTTACGTTATGTTAATATCAATTATGGCGAGGCAAAGAGAGAGAGAGAGAGAGAGAGAGAGAGAGAGAGAGAGAGAGATGTGAACGCTTTGAGGAATTAAGCCCGAATGACTTTCATTTCGCACAAGAGCTGGGCAGTGGAGATGACACAAAACGTTTTGGGACACAATTGTTTCCAGAAGCTTCTAATGTGATGCAACTTTACATATGAACTGTGAAATCTGCACGTGGTTTTGACAAAGACGAACGCGTATGAAACTATTCTGCTCAACAAAGACACAACTCAAACGAAACAGACTTGAGCAAAAGTCACTATCAGATGTGATGACAGAAATCCCAAAACACAGCGGAGACCTCGATGTCTCTAATCAAACGTGTTGACAGGTTTTGAAAAACAACTCTGGCTTCGAACAGACAAAGAAAATCTCTCTCTTTCTACATTCTACGTTATACATTCTTTGACAATATGTAATGCAGAAATCTGAACACACATTTTAAACATCTTATCTCTAAGCTATCTAGGAATCTGAAAAAATGTTGCCAAAATCTTATACACAATATTTTATACAGTCAAATAGGGGATATATGTATTTTGACAGTAGCAATATATATATATATATATATATATATATATATATATATATATATATATATATATATATATATATATATATATATATATATATATATATATATATATATATATATATATATATATATATATATATATATATATAATATATATATGTGTGTGTGTGTGTGTGTCTGTGTCTGTGTGTGTGTGTGTATGTGTTACCATATTCTTATCCCGAATCATAACTTACATATTCTCTCTTTAATATACTCTATAAAAAAATATTATTTATTTCTAAACGAATTTAGATCTGGCAGTAGTACGAACTGAATATTAATCACTATTAATCCTTTTTCCTCCGAAATTGTTCTTTGCACTTTTAATGTCGTATCCATGTCAAGAAGAGGAACTGTGATTATCTACTAGAGTGGACCTAGACAATTACAAAGGACGAGTCAGGCAATTCCTCAAACTAAGTCTAAGCATTTTTTTTTATGTCAGTGTGTTTGGGTAACCATTTCGCAGGAGATCAAAGTATGAAAATAAATCCCCAAGAAGTAATAATTTGCCTAAAGATCAAAAGACGAACCATAACTAAAAAGAACTATCGAACACTGTAAAATAATCTGAAAAGAAGTTAATATCCCAGTCCACCAACTGAGAGGTCCAGAAAACTGGAGCGACGTCGGGGCTTCACGGAACCACGACATTTTCTTTTATCTTCATTCCGTTGAGAAAGCGGATTACTCATCATTAAGAAATAGAAGCGTCAAGTCCTTTCTCACTTAAGTCTCTTTGCTGGTGTTAAGACTAAGTTACATTATGGTAGTTGGTAAACCTGTCGAAAATTATCATATGGGATCAAGTGCTAATTAAAGAGGTTACAGAGAAGTGAAATTAAATTCATGTTTCCACCGGTAGTTTTAAATTATGTTCGTCTTCCGGGATGTAAGTTTGAGCTTTCGAAATGTATTTACAACTTGGAAGTGGGAGGCTCGTGGGAAAATTCCTCGGAAAACTAGATTAACGTTTGCCTTTACTTTGAAAGATATATATATATATATATATATATATATATATATATATATATATAGTATAAAATATATATATATATATATATATATATATATATATATATATATATATATATATATATATATATATTTATATATATCGTATATGTATACATACATAATATATATATATATATATATATATATATATATATATATATATTATATATATATATATATATATAGATATATATATATACATACACACAGGCACACAAACACATTTCATTAGAGAATAAACGTTACTTGTTCGATTAGCGCTCCGTATAGAGGATAGATCCGCTAATGAGACGATGTTTTTGGTTATGTTTGTTAGTCAGTTTGCCTGGATTTTGAATGAAATACCAGCAAAAGTGGATCTTGTGAATAGCAACATAAACCAGGACTTTGGGAGAGACAAGAAAATAACTTAGTGTGAGAAATGCCAACAGTAATCCTCCACACTGAATACGTACGGAAAAGGTAACCAGAGATAAAGTTAATTAAAGATAGTTGTCCTTCTCTATGAAAAATTAGTAATGACAGTCAACGCAGTATACCGTGGAAATTAAACATGGTTAATGGAAACCAATAACTTCATGGTAAGATATTTCTTATTCATTTTTTATCCAAGCTTCCGCTCATCTTGAACAGAAAATGTTTTCCTAATCCGCTGAGTATGCATCGGAATTATGCACGAATTCGCGGAGAAAAGACGTGAAATTTTCTTCTCACGAGAAAGCGTTGTCATATCTCCTTTACCGGTCCTGCATGAGAAGTAGTCTTGGGGAAGAGCAGAAAATTTGAATTCTTGAAGGGATACCGTGCTTGTGTTTTGCTTGAGAATTCTCTTCCCTTTGAGAAACAACGAGTCTTATAACTCCTTAACGTTTTCACGGGATTCAGTCAATGCAAAATTTCGCTCTATGTGTTTAAACCAAAACAAAAATGGTGAATATTCCTGGGAAGGTTTCTATTTTTTTCTTTTTTTACTTTTCCTAACGTGTATCTAGGATCAAGAATTCGTATAAGTGGGAGAGAATTACGGTGTTTTTTCTCTTCCGAATTTACCAAAAATCGTTTTGTAATAAATCACGTACGGATATAAGCCACTCTTATTAGCCAATTGGTTAAGACTATAAATGCATATTCGCTGGTAATTTGGGAAATCAACATTGTACTACGTATTTCTTGTAAGATGTGTTATTATAGATTATAAGAACATTTACAAAATTTTTATGAGGAGGGAAGTCTAGTAAATTCGGATAAAGTAGCATTTTGTCTTTAACCCTTATTTGTACGTATTCTTGATCGTGGGTATACGTTAAATAATGATATTCAGCTACAATAAAGCCATACATTTATATTTCTCATTTTCGTTAAGTGAAGTTTCTCACTGACTTAATCCTATGAAAGCGTCAATGAGTTCCAAGAGTCGCGTCGTTTCTTAAAACGGAAGAAAATCTCCAAGCAAAAGAAAAATAGTCTCCATTCAATAATTCATATTTTCTGCTCTTTTCTACTAGAATAGTAAAAGGGAGACGACAAAGGAGATATAACGAAGTTCTCTGATAAGAATAAGAAAATTTAAAGTCTTGCTCCGCACCTTCATGTATAATCTTTACGTATATTCTTCGAATTAGGGGAAAATTTTTATGCTCACGAAGAGATGAAGCACAGATTTTAAAAAATAAAGTTATTGGTTTCCTTTAAACGTGTGGAATTCTCAGGTTACATTTCACTGAATCTCATTACTCATTTTTCATAAAGGACAAGAATTGTTTTTAATGAATTTCATCTTTGGCTGTTTACTTTTTTAAGTTTGCGTGAAGAAATTGGATTACTTGAGGCAACTGATAATGGATATAATTAAACTAACAGATTCAGAACGGGCCATGGACTAAGTGGTAGCCTGTCCCGTGTAGAAAGTGGAACGGAAATTCTGGTGTCTTGGATTATAAATTGTAAAGAAACAGTTTTCGTTTACTCGGGGAGTAAGCTTACAAACTACTTTGTCGTTGTTGTTGGTGTTGGGGGTATGAAAAGTCAATGGAAGAGCCTAAAAAAGGTCTGAAAAAAGTTGTTCCACATTGACTTAAACATACAAGAATTTTAGGATAAGATATTTGTGATTTATTTTTTAGAATGAAAATTTAAAAGATAAATAACGTGCATGTTAAACAGTACAGAAAAATTATTTCTAAAAAAATATAGCCTCTTTCTTTTAATTTTCGGTTGGTGAAACAAGGCTACATTTGACCGTAGATTTTAGCACGTTTTAATTTACGTTAAAAGTTAGGAGTATAATGTTTATAACTTGAGCGTGAGGGAAAAATCTTGCACATGTCCCGAGTAAACTGGGAGGTCTGATCACGCTTTGTTCAGAAATGCAGCAAGTATGGCACCATTCACATAAAACTGAGATGTATTAGCTTTTGAAGTGTACTTGAAATGTTGCATTATTGTGGTTTTTTTTTATTATTATAGGACACTTTCTCTTATCTTTGTAGTTATTAAATAGAAAATATTAAATTATGAAAGAGCAAGTTACCTAGCATACTTACCGTAACTTACACCTCTGGTTTCTATCAGTGAAAATTTGTGAAGTTGAACAAAGTTTTCCGGGAAGGTGATAGATGAGACATGAATTTTAAAAATAAAAAAAATTAAAAGAAAAAGTTTTGATTAATGAAATTTGAAGAACTTCAGATTTCCTATCCGTTTATCATAGTCCTCTATTTTCTGCACGTAATTAGCCTTCAGAAGTATTACTCAAACCTGAAATGGGTTCCACTAATAAAATAATTTCCCTCCCTTAGCGTCAATGACTTCTGCCTAAAAGGTTATGTCGTTTCCCATGTTTGTATGTCAATTTCCTTTTCTTTCGGGCTGTTGTTAATTAAAGTGGAAACAAGCATTAGGGAACCATCTCAAGCTGATTAATTTTTATGAGGAATCTGTCACAGTCTGTATCTCATGGCCAGGTGCATGATTATGATACAACTATTACATTCTGATAAATTAAAACATTTTCTAATTGAACACATATGACATGTAAAGATTGCAGGTGGAAATCACACATTTTTGACAATTGGAATAGTTAGTGGCAGACTACGTACTGATGAGGCACTTTACATTTTATGTACTATCACGATATTTATAAGTTGGACCTTTAAATTCAAAAGTTAAGGTCAACATTTTCAATGGCTTAGAATTTAGGTGCTTCACGGTATTTATATATTTATGGGATCTTTTCCTATTGATGTAAAAAAATAAGAATTTTTAAAAGATTAAAGCCACTCAAATTGACCTAAGATGTCAAAGGTTATGGTCACAGACTTTGGTTACTGAGAGGTATTGGATCGGAATACATAAAGGGGGTTTCCTTTCCTTAGTAATCGATTAAAGTAATAATCCTAAAACATTGTTTACCAAGTTGGAAACGTAAAAGTCATACTTCTCTCTCTCTCTCTCTCTCTCTCTCTCTCTCTCTCTCTCTCTCTCTCTTTCGAGTTTACGCGCGGCAGTACAAATTTTCTCAGGGGCATTACCCGTCCTTAGTAAGCTTTCCGACTTCTCGTGAAAGTGGTCATTATATGATAAAGCTGCTTAATGACCTCAGCCTTTGGCGCTAGCTGGAGAATCCTTTTTCGTTTTATGGGTCTATCCTTAGAGGTGATGAAGGCACATTTTACTTCACTCTCCTTGCGTTTTCACGTGTCTGCTGAAAAGCGATGAAACTAAAAAAAATTGAGTAAGTTCTCGTAATTGATATTGTTGAAGGATGAATATCTAATAACATAACTGCTGCAGTTATAGTTAATCCATTATAAAGAAAAAATGTATGACGGCCACTGGTCTCTAAGTGAAACTTTTTGTTATTTCATGTATGATTCTTTATCTCTTGTTCATAGATAGTTCCAGATTGATCTTTCGATTTAAACGCAACAACATAACTTGCTGAATCCTGTCAGTATTTTAAGAAAATTAACATATTAGCAATAAAAAAGTGTCTCCGTCTTGCTTTGGTCAGCTTAAACCCCACATCTCTGGATCAAGTCTGTAGGCTGTTCTTCACATATTACCGTAGTTAATGTAGAAGGAATGTTGATTAGCCCTAATGGAAAAATCATAACTTGTAGCTTCATGTAGGATATGGGGCTAAAATGCCCTAGACTGACCTCCCTCTTCCTGATATTCAAAAGCCTTAGTCACCTTCTTCAACTTGACTTCTCATTCATTTGCTATAATCCTTCGTAAACTAGATGCCAGTGGGATTTCCTTCAGTTTGTGGGGTTCATTTCCTTATACAGGTGAGGCAATTTTACTTTTTAGATTGCGTAACTTTAGCTCTTTAAAACTATTTTCAACGCGGCTATGTGAGTATCAATAATAATATTCTTTATAGAGATTACAATTCTTTGTTGAAATTGGGTAGTCTTTCATTTTTTTCATCCTGTCAGGAATCTTCAAGACACAAAAATGAAACTACTGATTTCTGAGTTCTACGTCGATCGTCAGGAAATATTCGTCGTCCTTTTTTCCAAAATATCTAATTTTGGCACAAAGTTGAAAAATCCTAGTTTCGTTGCAAAAAAAATCGCTTCTCAACAAATTCCGGATATCAAGTGCAGCGAACATTAAAAAAACAAATAAATCCAGCTCGTGGCATTTATCTCTTGCTATCAGTAAATTCATAAATAAGCCTGATATCAACGAAGTCTTTCCTTTCATAAATTACTGCTCGGGAATAAAGTTTTAGATTTTGTTACCGATTATCGGCCACCTGACGGTATAAGATCCGAAGGCCTTATTAGAGGATGAGATCCTCTTCTGAAACTCGCTGAAGTCCCGCTGTCCACTCACACGAGTTTCTCAGATCGGTATCTCGATTTTCGGCGGTAATTTTTTTTGACTATAATATTGCGAGTTTAATTACTTAGTCAGGTGGAAGATGGCAGCTGGAACAACTAATTGCGCATTTTATCACAAGAGCTAAGTTTAATGAATAAGTTACGAGATTTAGAAGGCAGTGGAACGTTATTTTTAAAATAGATTACAATTCTGTATTTGCGTATGTCTGGCCGTGTGTGTTTTTGTATAGTTATACTTATAAGCATACAGGGA
Source organism: Macrobrachium nipponense (assembly GCF_015104395.2). Lineage (NCBI taxonomy): Eukaryota > Metazoa > Arthropoda > Malacostraca > Decapoda > Palaemonidae > Macrobrachium > Macrobrachium nipponense. The sequence continues at coordinate 28,288,218 of NC_061107.1, read as the reverse complement.
TATGCATATTACATCTATATGCTTCTATATACAGAGAGGGAAAGGTAATGTAGGGAATTAAATCACATGGAACCCCCAAAAATGAGAAAACGAATTACCATTTACATGGAACTGAGCCTGAGATATGATCCGGTAGTAAAAGTCACTCGTGATTATATGTCTGAAAGGCAAAGACAAAAGAATCTTTTATTATGGTTTGGCGAAGTCAAATATAATTAGGTAATCAATTCGAGAATCCCGGCACTTGTCAGTAACGAAGAGGCTTTGATAATATCTCATGCATTCGCGGATTACCTGCAGATTTTGGGATGCTTGTCTTTCATACATTATAAATAATGACACCCTCGGCTTGATATAGAATTCTGGCTGGCCTTTTCGGAGGTAGATTCAGGAACGTTCTCTCGAGCTATGAACGACTGCTCCCAGTCCTGAGATTGCATATTAAAATGAATGTGAAATGATCCTTTATTATGCATTCAAAACGTAAGTTAATGCCTGGTTTGTAATGAAACTCATTTAATTACAAAATGTTAATGTTTTGCAACCTAAAAATATAAATGATTTCGTAAGTCTAAAAATGGTAGATCTCTAGTGTTTTTTGAATACTTCAAGATATGTTGTATATTATTTTCTCGTGAAGAATGAGGTAAGATCATTACCTGGAACATTCCTTAAATTTCATGGTAAATATTTATGAAGTGTTATTAAATATTTTATAATAATAGATTGGAACAACATTGTACTATTGAATCTGT
>NC_061107.1:28269963-28274963 GCF_015104395.2 Macrobrachium nipponense | reverse complement strand
GTCATTGCAGTCACTGTACTGCCGAATTGATCAAAGAGACGCAGCTGTCCTACTAAAAACACTAAAAATTAATTGGAATCGTCAGTTGGAAAGTACAGTGAGCAGGTACATAAACCTGCACGAAGAATTAGACCCAAAATGCAGGAAGCTTCCCAAGCAATCTTGGAGAGGACTGATATGCAAGAGAGAGAAAAAAACACGTAATAGCTACATTGTTTTAGCTCCAAATACCACAATTACACGAGCACTTGCTGCGGGAATTAGACAGTTAGAATTAAAAAAAAGAAGAAATAAAAGTTAAATCATTTAATGGAAAATGCCACTAAAAAGCCACTTACAACACCGTAATACCGTCCATTGAAATATTAAACTCCAAATGTCGTCATGGTCCGAGCGTATAATACAATAACAGAAAACAATAAGATAGTAATGCCAATGGTGGGGGTTTGGTTGGGTGATTGGCGCCGAGGTAAGATACTACGACAGAGTATTCAGCCACACAGGGAGATAGACTCTAAAGGAGCGTTCGGTCAGGCGATGCAACTCGGCTGGTGTCGTTGTTGTTTCTCCCTCAAATTTCTGTGATGTAGGCCTATTTATCGACTCTGAGGATTACCAGCTTTGATTCCAGGTACGCCTGCTTTCTCTCTGGGTGAAGGCTGGCCAGCAGAAGGTGGTTAGATGCTGCTACTGGTTGGATAAAAGCAGTTAGAGGCATAGACCTTTTCTGGCGGGGGTGGACCAGTAATCTGGGCACCAAGCAATGCCTTTAATCATTGCTGGGGTGCCATTCAGCTGGCAAAGCATTGTCTCCAAGTTCGGGTCTGTAATCTGGAATAAGAGACTGGGTAAGAGCAGAATTTTCACTGAGAGTCTTGTCTCCTGAGGACTGGGAAGGAGAGGAAGAAGTCTTTGTGGGCATGAGAGGCTCGCAGGTTACGATGATAAACAATAAAATAGATTAACTGGCTACCGACAGAACACCAATCACGGCACAGCTCTCTTCCTGTCCAATTACAAAAGCTTCGAAAAAATGAAAGGAAAAGAGAGCTTGGCATCTACCACGTAAATTGGACCTAAGAGTAAACGAATGTTTTCAGCTGTTACCAAATACACACCTCATGGGTGTGATCAAACGATTTCGCTTAATAATCGCACCGGTCATTGAAGATCCACCAGATCTTCGAGTGTTTTTGTTATTCGTATGTTCAGTTAAAATTGTGCAGTAATCTGTCTGATTCCATTGGATCCGTCTGAACACCAGTCTAGTGGGTTATTGTCAGCATATGATTAATGTTCATGAAACCGTAATCCAGCAACACTTTAGACTTGAAAATTGTTGGATGCATTGTTGATAAGGATCACACAAATCGTGTGATACCATTGTCTAGTTGCTTTTTTTCCAAAAAGATAAAAACATCTAATGACAATCTCTCATTTGCAATGATCCATAGTGAAATGAATCACAAAGTTCCCTAGAGAAATATGCTATGTATTTCATTCAGACCTAAAGTTGCTTATCATAATGTATGAATGATGGCAAAGCAGTATTACTTTGTGATGTTCTGCACGAAGATGCAGTTTTTTTTCTTTTTTTTTCTTTACACCGAATTGATTTTACCTATAGGTTTGATGGGATTAAGTTTTCTTACCTTGATCACTGAAAAGAAATTCAGTACTTTTCAGTCTCGTGCTTTCCAATATTTGCACAAAGATGGGTTTACAGTTATTAAGGTAAAAAATTCCTCTGAAAGTTGCCCTTGAGATGCTGCCTTCAGTGTCCAGATAGATCTGAGAAATTAAGCTCCTAGCACCTAAATTGTTTTCTAACGTATAATTTTCAAAACTTGTTCAATGCAAAAATTAAATTTACTCTTTCGTGACGTTAGTATTATTGCTCTCATGAACAATTGGCGAAAATAGTTTTATTCATTCTCTTTTCTAAACCAATAAGATCTATGATCTTAGTTATTTACATCTCTTTGGATCTTATTCCAAACACTAATGCTGACTTAACGGGACAATTGAAGCATCTGCTTCATGACAGCAATTTATATGGATTATATTAAAAAACATGTGCTTCATGTCACTGAAGCCAACACAACCAGCACAAGTTGGGACCAACATTCTATCGTATGGATTGGGTGGTTGGGGCGGGGTGAGGGGGAGGGGGGCCGATCTGGTTGCGAGGGGCAGAGCCAAGTGGCCCTTCACACTCAATACTGGTAACTCAACTAAGTTATGCCATAAATACAAATCCTGTAGTGCTAGAATAGCCAATCCAGTAATGTGTTCTTAGCATAGATTAATTAACAATATAATACCCTTGCAAAATTGATGCTTTCATGACTCTTACAACCCACGGTTACAAAACCTGGTGTGTAATATCTTTGTGACCAGATTCGTATATTATTGGTAATACAGGTAATTATAGTCCAGTTAATCTAGGGCACAAATAAATGCAGCCAAGCACAAGTTGGTATAGTAGCCATTTACGGTTTTGTGATCCTTGGCCACATCCAAATAACACATCAAACGTTTACCATTATTTAAATAGTGGATCCAAGTGATATGAGACGGAGAACAGAACGACAGATGAAGAAAGAGAGAGAGAGATAGAGAGAGAGAGAGAGAGAGAATACAGCTGTTTTAGGATAATGAAAAGGAAGGATATTTCCGTCTGAATAATATTAATATGAACAATCAGTTCCAACAATATTTAAGGCTTTTTTTATCTAGGAAATATGATAACGGGTTAAAACAGTACGATGTAATAAGATTTCATAAGAATTATTTTCTAAAACATATACGATAACATATTTTTTAAGGCAGAATGTCTCAAATATATAGCCAACAGATTAATCACTGAACAAGAAATAAAGCTCTCTCTCTCTCTCTCTGTCCATATATATTTCATTCATTATTGCATTTCTTGGCCTGATTACCGTAATTTCCTTCCTCCTCCCATTCGAACCTTTCAGGCCTGGCTGCACGACGCCGGTTTTGTTGCTGGGTGTACCTAGAGCTATAGCGCCGTTTTCTAAGGATATGTATGTATGTATATATATATATATATATATATATATATATATATATATATATATATATATATATAGTTATGGACCGCCCTTGGTCCTGCAGGATCTTAAAAGAAAATAAAAGGAATGGGACTGGAATGACTGACAGCAGTTGGGACAAACAAAGGAGGAAGGAGCGGAACAAAACTACAAAAATCAACTTAATCCTATTTATTGTGTACAGTAATTTACAATATTACAATATATACAGTTGAGTCCGGGCATAGCAAAAATTACCAATTAAATAAACATTAACATAATGAAATATGTCTGAAAACAGCAGCAGTCAAAATCAATAAACAAGCTTTAAAAGCCCACAGAAATTACAATCATAATCAAAATAATGATGCAAAAAGTATCTCAAAATACAGTTACAGAGCCAAACACTGCTCGGTACCTTTACAGAGCCATGCTGCACAACACCATTACAGAGCCATACACTGCTCAACACCATTACAGAGCCATACACTGCTCAACACCATTACAGAGCCATAATATACTGCTCAACATCATTACAGAGCCATACACTGAACAACACCATTACACAGCCATACACTGCTCAACGCCATTACAGAGCCATACACTGCTCAACCCCATTACAGAGCCCTACACTGCTCAACGCCATTACATTAAAGAAGAGATAAGTATATTATATAATAAACAAGCAGCGTTAATAAATGAACAAACCTGGACAGGGAGCATAAAATAAAATAAGCATAAACAATACAGCAGCAACTTAAATGAAAGTATACAAGTTACTCTGGGAAGCACAGACAATACAATTTCCGCAGAGATAACATAACTATCTCTGCTGTCAAAAAGGATGAATCGATCAGACGAACTCCGTGAAGACATCATAATAACAGCCATCAACTGTTAACTGGAACTCGGCCCCAACACAGATGAATCGCGGGCGAAACGTTGAAACAGCAACACGGGAAAAGTCCACAGATGACTAGGCTTAAGCCATCAACCATCCTTCCAACCGTTAAGGCCAACAGGTAACCAATACCTGCTACTCAAGTAAATGCTCCATGCTGCTAAAGCTGCCAGAACCTGACTGACTTCTGAGCTAACCGGCCCCTCGCTTCAACAAAAGCAAAAACACAGGAGGGCAGGTAAACAACCAACAAGTCACACAAGGTTGTTACATACTAAAGAAACAAACACCAAATTACCTTACACTATATATATATATATATATATATATATATATATATATATATATATATATAGTATATATATATATATATATAATTCGGTACGCAGCCTTTTCTTTTCTTGAATTATTCTTGAAAATTAAGATGTTTTTACCTGGACGTTACAAACCGCGAGAAGTCAGTTGGAGTTCGTTAGTGACAGTAATCCTCTTTTTGAGAGAGAGAGAGAGAGAGAGAGAGAGAGAGAGAGAGAGAGAGAGAGAGAGAGGTGCATATTACACGAGTCAGGAAATAATTTAAGGAAAGAGAATTCGTCAGTTGGAACTATAAAAAAAATCTCGGTATGTCCATGGAAGCGAAAATTTAGATACTTAATCAAGCGACTGTTTATTATTAAGGAGAATAAAACAAAATTAAGGATATGATAATATATATTTCCTTTTATGGATCATAGTTTGTATTAAATTAATTGATATTGAAATCTAGACCACGTAATACACATCTTTCGGTTACCAGCAAAATAGTAATTTATATGAGTATATAAATTATACACACACACACACACACACACACACACAACACACACACACACACACACATATATATATATATATATATATATATATATATATATATAACACACATATATATATAATATTATATATATATATATATATATATATATATATATATATATAATATATATGTATATACACACACACACACACACACACATATATATATACATTCTTACGTTTTGGTA
>NC_061107.1:28257463-28264963 GCF_015104395.2 Macrobrachium nipponense | reverse complement strand
AGATCGTAACTATGAGTTCCAGTAAAAGTTAAAGGTAGATAAATAACAGGTTTCTTTAGGTTAGCAGTAGTTTCAGGTTGTTTGTTTACATATAATTTTGAATGTTGTTTACCAATATATGTATTTACGTAATTCAACGGATAGCCATTGTTTTTTAAGAGTGACCCTAGAAATTCCAATTCTTCGTGTAAATGCAAATAGCTAGAACAAATTTTATATGCTCTGGTAACTAGCGTAAATATTAAATTCATCTTATATTTCAAAGGTGTAGCTGATTGAAATTTAGACATAAGACCTGTGAAAGTAGGCTTTCTAAAGACTGTAGTGTGAAATTTATTATTAAGATTTTTAACTTGAATATCTAGAAAAGCAAGTGTATGATTATCTTCGACTTCAGATGTAAATTCTATATTAATATGCTTACTATTAAGGTACTCTAAAAAACGAGGAATCTGGTCACGACTCTTAAAAATTAAGAAAGTATCATCAACATACCTCCTGTACAATAAGGGCTTAAAATCTAAAGGGCAATCGTCTAACCACTTCTTCTTTCCATAAAAACACATAAAAGCATTAGCCAGAGATGGTCCTATACTGGATCCCATACTTACACCATCAATTTGCTTATATAACAAACTGTTAAACAAAAAATAACATTCTTAGGTAGCTAGGATTAAAAGTTCCTTTAACTGAGACCTGTTGAACCCGTTGACAGTATCATTATTATTTTTAAACAGCTCATTTTGACAGATGTCAATTGTCTCATCCAGTGGAATTTGAGTGAATAGAGTCTTCACATCAAATGATGCCATAACACAATTATCAAAATTACAGTTTCCTAGGCAGTTGATAAAATGAAAGGAGTCATTTAAGGTATACTCATTTGTAGTTAACGGCGCATCATTTGTCGAGCTTATTCTTAAACACATCTACGCTCACTACTGATATATTCCTCAGATGAGCTGGCAACGCATTGAATAGATGCTGCTTTGTTGATGCTGGTGCGTAGTGGATTAATGTCCTTTGTGCTTTCCTTAGTTTTCCTGGTATAGTTTTGGGCACCACTGTCAATCTACCTCTGCTTGCTCTTTCTGATATTTTTAGCTCCATGATGTTTTCGGCAATTCCTGCTATCTGTTTCCATGCCTGAATTATCATGTAGTGTTCTCTTCTCCTTTCTAGACTATATAATTTTAAAAATTGTAGTCTTTCCCAGTAGTCAAGATCCTTAACCTCTTCTATTCTAGCTGTAAAGGACCTTTGTACACTCTCTATTTGTGCAATATCCTTTTGGTAGTGTGGGTACCATATCATATTGCAATATTCAAGTGGACTACGAACATACGTTTTATAAAGCATAATCATGTGTTCAGCTTTTCTTGTTTTGAAGTGCCGTAACAACATTCCCATTTTTGCTTTGCATTTTGCCAAAAGAGTTGCTATATGATAATTGCAAAACATGTTCCTATTCAACATCACACCAAGGTCTTTAACTGCTTCCTTATTAGTGATTGTCTCGTTATAAGGTCCCCTATACGCATATGGCTTTCCTTCTTTATCTCCATAATTTATTGATTCAAATTTATCAGAGTTAAATACCATCCTATTTACCTCTGCCCATTCATATACTTTGTTAAGGTCTCTTTGTAGCACATTCCTATCTTCATCACAAGTAATTTCTCTACTTATTCTTGTGTCATTGGCGAAACTACTCACTACCGAGTCCTTAACATTACTGTCTATGTCTGCAATCATAATAACAAACAGCAATGCAGCTAGCACCGTACCTTGTGGCACACTGGATATTACCTTAGCTTCATCCGATTTCTCATCGTTTCCAATAACTGTTTTCTGTTGTGTAAAAATTCTTTTATCCATCTTACTACTTTGTCCACTATATTATGTTTTTTAATTTTCTTCATTAATATATTATGGTCTATCTTGTCAAAAGCTTTTGCAAAGTCTAGATAAACCACATCATTTTCATTTCCGTTTTTCATATTTTTATATATGTTCTCACGGTGGACTAACAGTTGGGTTTGTGTACTTTTTCCGGGTACAAAACCATGTTGTCCTATATTAAACAAATAATTTTTTTATTAAATATTTTTCTTCATTACCCTTTCATACACTTTCATGATATGTGATGTTAGACTCACAGGCCTATAATTACTCGCCTCTAGTCTTGATCCACTTTTGAAAGTAGGGGTAATATTTGCTAATTTGTGCTCATCATAAATCTTGCCTGTATCTACACTTTGCCTTAATAATATTGCAAGGGGCTTTGTGATAGAATGAACTACTTTCTTTAACAAAATAGCAGGGACACCATCAGGCCCAGCTGCTGCTCCATTTTTAATTTCATTAAAAGCCTGCACAATATCGGCTTCATTCATATCTATGTCTGGTAAATATTCACTATTTTCATCCCTTATTTCTGTATCATTATCTTCATTATCAATTCTAGGGGTAAATTCTCCCTTATATCTTTCTGCCAATATGTTGCATATTTCCTTTTTTTCATTTGTTAATCTCCCTTCATTTCTTAAAGGGCCTGTTCATCTTTTTCGCATATGAGTACAATAGTTTGCGGTTTTGCTTGATATTTACTAGGGTTCCAAGTCCCATTTTTCATTTTCTTTTAATTGTATAATATTTTGTTCTGCAATTTCTATCTTACTTTTTAGTTCCATCACTTTCCATGCATTCTTTTCTTTTGCAAGACCTTTTTTTCCATTCTCTGATTTTCTGGAAGAAGATCCTTCTGTCTCTTGGTATGCATGAATGATGTTTAGTTTTCTTCTTTGGTATATATTTATCCACTATTTTCTCTAATATTTTATATAATATATCTGTATTTACCTATATATCATCACTTACGAATATGTTATCCCAATCTTTGTTTAATTCTTCATTTATTTCTGACCATTCTATATTTTTACTGTAGAAATTGTATTTTCCATATCCCTCCCACTTTTTCATCTCTTGCTTATCTCTGTATTCACTTGCTTTGGAATGGACTGTTAATTTGACATTATGGTCTGAAATACTTGTATTATAAACTATTATTTCTTTAACATAATTCACCTCGTTCACAAATACTAGGTCTAAAGTATTTTCCTTTCTTGTTGGCAGGTGATTTATTTGTTGAATCTTGTATTCTAGTAGCATATCTAATAGCTTTTCAAATTGCCTCTTATCTTCTGCACTACTATTACTCTCTTTTTTATATGTATAAATACAACCACAATCTCCTATTCGTTCTTTCCAATCTACGAAAGGAAAGTTAAAATCTCCGGATAGGAGAATAGTCCAGTCTTTGTGATTTCTACATATATCATTCAATTTTTCTATTATTGTGTCAACTCTTTAGTATTAGGGGGTCTATATATTACTATGTTCATTAATTTTTCGGATTCAAATTCTACCGCTATTAGATCACATTCTTTGTTACTAAATTTCTCATATATTTTTACTTGTTTTACGTCTTTCCCATAAATGGCGGTTCCCCCTTGACTCCTACTTTTTCTATCTGATCTATAAGTTTGGAACCCCTTTATTTGATCATCATTACCAAATATATATATATAATATATATATATATATATATATATATATATATATATACACACACACATATATATATATATATATATATATATATATATATATATATATATATATATATATATATATATATATATATACATATATATATATATCTATATATATATAGATCTATATATCTATATATATATATATATATATATATATTAATATATATATATATATATATATATATATATATATTATATATTATATATATATCCTAGATCTATATTATATATATATCTATATATATATATATATATATATATATATATATATATATATATACTCTATATATAGATCTATATATATATATATATATATATATATATATATCTTATATATTATACCTATCATATATATATATCTATATATATATATATATATATATCATATATATATATATATACATAGATATTCTCACCATTCTCTCCAGACGCCAGGTAGGCCTCCAGGCCTGACAGTCGTCCTGCTTCAGGAACAGTCTCCATTCTTGGCGATCATCATAGAGCCTCATCTCATCAACTTCCTGCAAAACTAGAGCCTCTCTCTATGTTTTGTAGCCATCTCATTTTTGGTCTTCCTACCGGTCTCTTCCTTCCGGTGTCCATTCCTTCCAAAAACCTTATAGGATATCGCTCCTCCTCCATTCTTTTGGTGTGTCCAAACCATCTAAGCTGTCCTCTCTCCACAAAATCTAGTATCCCCTCCACTCCCAGTTCTCTTCTAATGTCTTCATTTCGTAGCCTATCTAGTCTTGTTACACCTTTATGAGTCTCAGGGCTTTCATTTCAGCTGCTTGAAAGTTGGCTTCTAGTTCTTGATGTTAATGTCCATGATTCATAGGCCATAAGTCAATATTGGTCTTAAAATAGAGAGGTACATTATGGTTTTCACTTTGCGAGGTATATTTCTGTCTTTCATTAGTGGGTAGAGCAGATACAGATTGTTACTGAATTTCTGTATTCGGGTAGTTATTTCCAGTTTTGAATCGTTTTGGTCACTAAACTCTACTCCTAAGTATTTGAAATTTCTACACTGTTTCAATGTCTGACCTTCTAATTCTACATCTACGTTACTTGGTGTTCGTGATAGGTGCATGATCTCTGTCTTATTCTTGTTGATCCGCATTCCATTAGCTGTTAAGATCGCGTTCCAGTTGTTGACGTTTTCTTGGAGAGATTCTGCGCTGAGGGCTATCATTGCATGGTCATCTGCATACATAGGGTTGATGGTCATATCTGCAGCTTCATCCTCACCTAGTTCCCTCATACATTTATCTAAGAACAATATAAAAAGAAGTGGCAAAAGGACGCTGCCCTGTCTTACTCCTGATTTTATTTCAAACCAGTCTTCATTCTCTTGATTTGTTTTACTCTGGATCTGATGTTTTGATAGGTGTTATAAATTGCTCTTATAAGTTTCTCAGGGATTCCATAGTAAGGGTCTTTTAGGGCATCCCATATTTTCATTTTCGGTACTCTACAAAAGCCTTTTCTAGATCTATAAAAGCAATCAATATCTATCCCTGTCCCATTCCCAGCTCTTCTCAAATATCATCTTGAGGGAGAAAATCATATCAGTTGTCCCTCTTCCTGGTCGAAAACCGTTTTGCCATTCACCCAGCTTGGTTCAACATACCCTCTCAATCTAGTTTCAAGTATTCTTTCATATACTTTAAAAGCATGTGACATTAGGGATATTCCTCTATAATTGCTGCAATTTGTCTTGTCACCTTTCTTATAGATTGGGCATATTAGATCTCTTCTCCAGTCTTCAGGTGGCATTTGCCCATTCCAGAGTATGTCGATTAGCTCTAGTAGCCAGATGACTCCATCCTCCCCATGTTTTAAGGAGCTCTGCAGGTATTGTATCCACTCCAGGGGCCTTACCATTTCTCATCCTCTTGAGAGCATTTTTTAACTCCAGTGTTGTTATGTCAGCTTCTGCATCCCAACCACATCAAATTCTACATGCTCTTCAAGGTCATTGTTTCCGTTGTTTTAGTAGTGTTTCAAAGTGATGTTTCCATCCTAATTCAATTTCTCGGGGTTCGGTTAAAATTGTCCCATCCATAGGGTCTTTGATTACATAGAGGTGGTTGGCTTCCCTTTCTATAGTTTTTGGCAGTGCTATATATGAGTTTTCTGGTACTTGGAGATCATTTCCCAGATCTTCTCCTATTCTTTCCCATGTTTCTCTTTTTGTTTGAGCTTTTATTCTTTCCGTTTCTCTCGACGCTTCTTTATAGTTATTGTGATCTTCCAAATCCAAAGTTTTCATCCATTTTTTCTGAGTTTCATTTTGTTTGCAACAGCGGCCTTTAGTGTGGGGGTCCACCAAGTAGTTTGTTTTTTCCTCCTACCTCGAACTCTTTTCTTTTGCACTGTATTATTAGCAGCACCCACTACAGCCATTCTAAAGTGTCTCCATTTTTCATTTGGGTCATTGCTCTCCTGTTGCATTTATTTAGCTCTACTTTATTTCGTTTTGATATCTAACTAAGCACTCCTCTTCTCTCATATTCTCTAAAATAAATCTTTCTCTCACTTGGCTTTTAATTGGTTTGGGTTTTGTCATCTTTAATTTAATTAAGAGAAGCCTGTGATCTGAATCGAATGACACAGAGGGGATGCTTTTTACATCTCTGACCATATTTTTGTTATTTGTTATTGCCATATCAATCACTGATTTTTCAGTATATGCTCCTAAAGCCGAGTTCCATCGGTACCACGTCCACTTGTGGCTGTCTCTATGACTATAGAGTTGTTTCATAATGGAACATCTGGTTTAGTATGCAAAAATCAATTATGTTTTCTCCTTCTCTATTTCTGTCTCCAATGCTAAATGCTCTTAATATGCTCTCTATGCCTGTCCTGTCTTGCCCAATATGTCCATCCATATCTCCAATTATTAATGTATTCTCTACATATGGGACAGAATCTTTACTTCTTGTAGATGTCTGTAGAATTCTTCCTTTTCTTCTTGAGGGCGGCCCTGCTGTGGTGCATACACCTGAATTATGCTGGCTTGAAATGTTCCTAACTTTAAGGAAATGCTAATAATCCTATCACATTTGAATTCTAGATGACTAATTTTTCCAGCTAGCTCTTCACTCACAATAAAACCTACTCCGTGTCGTGCGGTTCTTCCACCTTTGTAAAATAATTGGTAATTGTTATGCAATAATTTTGTTCCTTCTCCTGGTAAACGGGTTTCACACAACCCCAAAATGTCTATTTTTCTTTCCTCCTCCATCATCATGATTACCTCCTCCTCCTTACCTCTCAAAGTACTTAGATTAATTGTTCCTAATCTCAAAGATTTATTTCCCTGTCCATGTCCAATAACATTCCGAGTCAGGGATGTGCCCGGCATCCTTTGATCAATGGGTCTGTCCTGAAGTAAGTCGTGCGGTTCATGAGCAATTTTATAGCAGCTCACCGGCTTGCTAGGCCTGTCGTGAGCCCTCAGTAGCTGTTAATTTTGTACTATCCATAAGCCTATTGCCTTCCCAAAAGGTCACAGAGGCTCCAACATAACCCCCAAGCAGTCTTATGGTAGGTTTAAGCCACGCACCTCTACAAGGTTACAGCTCCTTACCCCAATGTATGCTGGCCTTGGGACCGCAGCGGTATATAGGTATAGAATATATATAAATATATATATATATATATATATATAAGTATATAGATATATTATATATATAGGTATTTATATATATATCTATATTATATATATATATAAATATATATATATAGATATATATATATATATATAATAGATATATATATATAGATATATATCGATATATATATATACTATATATATATATATAGAGATATATATATATATATCGATATATATATCTATATAATATATAGATATATA
>NC_061107.1:28234963-28244963 GCF_015104395.2 Macrobrachium nipponense | reverse complement strand
TAGTAAGAAAAGTGATGGACTCCTAAGGAGGCAGGATGCAACCCGGCAACCCCACACTATAGATACCACACAGTCGAATTGGAGGGACTGTGATAGAGCAAAAAAAAAAAAAAAAAAAAAAAAAAAAAAAAAAAAAAAAAAAAAACTCAATGGAATATATAGATTGTTATCATATTACATTTTGTCATTATCAACAACAAATCTTGCATTTAAAGGCCTGTCCACACTAGCAAACATTGTTTGCACAAATTTTTTTTACCGCATATTGTTTCCCTCCAGAATGGAAAACATTTAGTGTTTCTGTCATAGGGGGTCAATCATTGGAGTGGCGATCTCCCTACCGGAGTGACTTATTGAAAGGTCTCGGTCCAGCTCATAGTGCTATACTTTATTAGTTTATTATTGTTATTGCTTATATTATTATTTTTATTTTATCTTGTTTACTATTATTATTATCGTATTATTATTACTATTAATATTATTATTTTTATTACTATTGTTATTATTATTAGTGTTGCTGTTACTATTACTATTATTATTAGTATTATTACTACTGGACCCAATTTCACAGAGAAAAATTACTTTACAAAAACAGATGGGTCTTGTGGCCAAGGCCTAAGCATCTGCTCTAGAGCTAAGCAGTGTCAAACATAAATAGTTCCTGTAAATTATAGGACTTTCTTCGCATAAGTCACTAAGCACTAGCTAAAGAGCAATTTACTATAACTAAACACTAATGTTCACATTACACTTGCAATCACTAAACACTCACACTTGCATACACTCACTAAACACACATACTTAAAACACTAAGCACTCACTGAATACCGTGCACTCACTAGGCACTCACTATACACTAAACGCTCACTAAAGACTTATAAACACTAAAATCACTAAATAATCACTATATCTCAAACACCTGGTAAAAATTCATTAAACACTCACTTAACCCTAAACATTAATTAGACACTTAAGAATCACTAAGCACTCACTAATCACTCACTATACACTAAACATTCACTTAGTACGCACTGTACACTAGCCACTACACATTCACTAAGCACTCACTATACATTAAACACTCACTAAACCATAAACACTCATTAGATATTAAGTACTCACTAAACCATAATTGCTCATTGAATCCCTAAACGTTCATTAAACACTAAACAGTGAATGACCATCCACTCATCCCTCATTAAACACTCAATAAACACTTACACATTAAGCATTCATTAAACTCTAACATTCACAAGACACTAACGAAACACTCAATAAACACTTACACAAACATTAACTAAACACTGACATTCATGACATTAACTAAACACTCAATAAACAAATACACACTAAACATTCACTAAACACTAAAATTCATAAGACATTGACTAAACACTTAATAAACACTTACACATTAAACATTCACTAGACACTAACATTCACAAGACATTCACTAAACACTCAATAAACACTTACACACTTAACATTTACTGAACACTAACATTCACTAACTGCTAAACACTCGCCAAACATTCCCTAAACACTCACTAAACATTCACGGAATGCTTACACGCTAAACATTCATTTAATACTTACATTGTAAACATTCACTGAATACTTACACTAAACATTCTAACACATTCACTAAAACCCCAAAGACTCACCAAACATTCACTGAATACTTATACAATAAACATTCAATAATATTCACTAAACCTTACACACTAATAAATATTCATTGATCGAATACTTTCACACTAAACATTCACTAAGCACTTACTCCTAAACATTCACTAAACACTTACAAAACCCTAAAATTTTGATAAGCACTTACTAATTAAACATTAATGATAAAAAAATTCATAATCGCACTATTCCCTGTCCAATTTGCTGGTTACAAGACCTTTAAAAATGGCCGCAAGGCTTTGCAGTGCCGCCCTGGTGGAAGACCACCAAACTACATAGTATTGGTATAGAGATCTCAGCTCCAGGTATATACACTCTATGTATGATGTATATGTAAATATATATGCATTAAGCTACAAATGGCCTTATTTATTCGCTCTACCTCGGAATAATATATTTTCATATATGTTTACCGAAGGGGAATTTTTTTAGTTGATAATAATTTCGTCCTCCCTGGATTGTTCGAGGTACGTGAATTGGATATTAAAGGAAATTGTAGGTTAATGCATGTATATGAATTACGGTTGATGTATAAGAATTCATATTTATATATATATATATATAGATATATATATATATATATATATATATATTATATATATAAGATAGATTTTGGTATATGTATATATATATATATATATATTATATATATATATATATATATATAGATAGATATATATAGTATATATATATATACATATAAAATTAACTATATATATATATATATATATATAATATATAATATATATATATATATATATACTAATAAAAGGAGTCCATAAAAACACAAAAATAGAGAGAGAAATTCTATATTTCAGAGGGACTGCTGGCTCCCTCTTAGGTAGATGAATAAGAAAAGTTACAGAAAAGTGGAATTTATACCAAGTGGTTCCCGCTGATAATCTTAATTTAGGTCTTAAGTGTCGGTTGAATGAAAATGTAGTCGATGATATCTGAGTCCCATGCTCCCTTTGAGATATTCATTACCTGCTTCTCTTTAATCAAGGCGATTCCATCATTTGACTCTGTACCGACAGTTGCTGCTTTTTATTATACGTGACAATTCCAGTTTCATTACTATGGTTATGTTATTTATATGGTTGAAAATAGCTGAGTTCTGTTTGTGGCCATACCTAACTGACCGTTGGCTGTCTGGATAATCTCTGGGGGAAGTGATTTTCCTGTAATCCGATGTAAGATTAAGTCACAGTCCAGGCATGGGATTCGTAAACACCTGTGTTCTTTGGGGGATATCTTTGTTGGACGCTAATCAGGGATTTGGCTAAAGTGTTGGTAAGTAAATGCAAAAGGGTTAGATTTTCGAGGGTCTGGGTCACGTCTTAATCCTGTCCAGGTGTGGAATTTTTTATCTATTGTTGGGATGTCTCTGATCTTGTCTTGAGGGGGCTGGTAGAAAATTACGTTTGCTTCGTGAATTGCTCTCTCATCATTCTACCTGAAGACGTAGACAGCAGTCTCTGAAATATAGTATTTCTCTCTATATTTTGGTGTTTTTATGGGCTCCTGTTATTAGATGGAATTCTTGCTATAACAGAACATTTTTACAGTCATATATATATATAATATATATAGATATATATGATATATTATATATATAAACATGCATATGAATATTTTTGCATGTATAATATATATATATGTATAGATATATATATATATATATATACATATATACATAAATATAGAGTATATATATTATATATATATATATATATATATATATATATATATATATATATATATATATAGATATAATATATTATATGCATATATAACATATAGCATATATCCATACATGTACAATATATACTAGATATATATATATATATATATATATATAGATATATATATATATTAGTTATATGTATGTATGTATGCATATATGTACTCGAGTATACATGTAAATATATACTTAAAAGTTTTTTGTTATGATAAATTCTGGACTGACCTTGCATTAAATAGGGATTATCATTAACGGTTAATCTTGATCACCTAAGCTTGAACATTAAGCTTTACTCTCTCTCTCTCTCTCTCTCTCTCTCTCTCTCTCTCTCTCTCTTCATAAAAAAAATTTTGGCATTCTATCCTTATCCCAGGTGAGACTAGAGTAAGACGGAACAACAATGAGCATGTGTACTGAAACGGTACACGTTTTTTGATGAAATATATCCTATTATTCACAACATTGTTTTGAAGAAAATGAGAAATGCTTATTTATTTCTAAATATATCTTAGCTAATTGCGTGTGTCACCCATTTCTCAGTTCTTCATTATTGCTGTGATGATCGATGATGATGATTGTTACAATGATTTTGGAGCAATGCTAATACTGAGGAATCGACGATACAGTGGGGTGGGATAATTAAAAATCAACATTTCTCGAAGCTGAAGAACCTTACTGATGTGCCATTTATATGACTCGCAGACTAGAAATAATTTTAAAGCTAAAAACATTTAGACGGAAAATAACTCTCTGGATATAAGTGAGATCCGTCGATTAAAAAACGAGAAGTCCTAAAGACTGGCTTATCGATTCCTCTGCCTAAAATTGTATTTAAGATCCGATCAGTTCAGGTCATTGGAGACGACTACTAATCTCAGAGCTTTAGACCTTTGTCAATATATGACCTTGATATTAGTTATTACATAACATTTCCGTGGGATTAAATAATAGTAAAAATACGATGGCTATATGAATTTTAAATTCTGCTTGTCCTATGAGAGAGAGAGAGAGAGAGAGAGAGAGAGAGAGAGAGAGAGAGAGAGAGAGAGAGAGAGTTTATTCATTTCGTTATGATCCTTCCCTTTGGTTGAGGAAACATAAACCACAGTTTGGGAAAGTCCATAAAAGCTAAAAAATAGCCTCTACAACACGACTGTCAGATATCTTGGGACCAATGGTGCTGACCAGAAAAATAGTGCTCCGGATTTTCCATGTCTGAACGTAATTAGATTCTGCAGGTTTTTTTTTTTTTTTTAATAAAAAAAAATTCTTATACTCTCCCCTCTATGCAGTCTATTGTCATCTTGTCACTGGATGGTAGATGACAAAATTTAGCCTAATGTTCGAAGGAACAAAAAACTACATTACAAAAAACTATTCAGATTTATAAGATATATTAAGCCAAATGAAATCAACGTGTCACACTAAACAAAATTATGGAAAATTTACGAAAAAATGTAAGATATATTTAGAAACTAACAAAAATATTGAAAAATAGTCTTCAAACACAGGTTTGTTTGCAATGCTGTAAAACTCTGAATTCAATGTTGCCAACTTAGAAAAATTATAATATTGTTATATAGAACGATTAAAGTTTTTTTTTTTTAAACCGTTAATTTTGATAACTTATACTCAAACGCACATATTTAGATAGATATGATAGTTTAAATGATAAACTGTTTATTTTCCAGAAGTAAAGAGGTTTATGAGAAAATAATGGACAAACCAACACAACAGAAATGTCAAACTGCTCCTCGCAATACCTTGAGATACCCGCTCGTTCTGAGGGTAATTTTTAGTGGTACAAAATAATTATTGCTAATTTTATCAGATCATTGTCAAGACTACTATTAATCATCCGATTATGAAATGTATTTTGACAGAGATGTAAAAAGATATCCACGGTACCAATTATTGCTGATAATGTAACTGCGGTAAAATATTGTACAAATGTAGAAGTCTTCCATCCAAACGAACGGTAAAATAAGAACCCCGACTACGGGAAACAATGGTAAAAAAACTATAGAATATATCCTTAGTTCCTTCTTGCTCGTAAATAATATTTTGTTTTGTTAATTTGAGAATACATACAACGTAGCACGATGAAATCAGAGTGGAATAAATTTCAGATAAAGAGTTTAGATATAGATTAAACAATAGAAAAAGTACGTCTGTCAATCAGGAGAAAAATAACGCCCCCCCCCAAACTCCCCCCCCCCCCTCCCTCCCCTAAAAGTTACAATATTAAAAACAAAGCGCATTGTGCTAGCAAAGCATGTTTACATGAAATGAGTCAAATTCAGATTTATCCAGAATGGGAAACAGTTCCTTGCATTTCTTGCAGTTGGAATGACGATGGGGAAAGTTGGGTGAAATGAGAATCGGTAAAAAATGTTATCAACGGCAGTGTCATTGTACAAAGATAAGTCATCGCATCTTTAGAGATTTTATTTCTAGTCCCGTATATTTTGGTTTAGACTCCTGCTTTCTTATAATGATCGTACATTCTGCATAATACACACACACACACACATTCGGCATGACCTAACTAGACTTCTATTTGTCCTGTATATTTTATTAATCCTGTTTTATGATTTTAGCAGTTACAGCTTGGCATTATCACACGTATCCGGTATATCCTACTTTATTCCCGTAGGCTTTGCGTCTATCTTATCAATAACTGAGAGGAGGCTTTTACCTTTAGTTTTTTTTGTATATATAAAATGGTGGTCTCAGAAAGGGTTTTCCCAAAGGGGCAGTCAGGGTAACGTTTTCCTCCTTGATAATGCTAGTGTTGAATTGTGATACCAAAATTTATTTAAGTACGGTGTGTTAAATGTTATAGCAAGTTACAATAATAAGTGTTTCTGCTTATGAAGAAGGTGTTTTTGTTGCAGAATCTAAATAAAATAAAATGTACGATAGTCTAGATAGTTTATTACTTATTCGAGTTCCTTTGACTGAAATTCTGAGGAAGCAGGATTTAAAGTAACAAAGAAGGCCGAAGGTGATAAAAGCCATCTTTTTCAGTTACACGTTTTTTTAAGTCTAAATCTTTTAAGAAAAAAATCAACAAAACGATTAGATGGCAAATGAAGCACACATTATTCCCCTTTTCTAGAATGGCTTCCCTCTCTTCATCAAGAACTGAAGGCTGAAAGGTCACTACACAACTGAAAGATATTGATTAAGTTTCAATCAATTAAAACTACATCGGAGGATTCTTATATCTGGAAGCCGACTTTAATCAGATGTCTTACAAGTCATAACCGAGTTTCTTGTGACTGAAACAACTGTTTTTCTTTGTTGTTTATCTCTCTCTCTCTTCTCTCTCTCTCTCTCTCTCGCAAGGTAATAAGAGAAAAATACATAAAATATACGAGTTTGATCTACAGCTGTTCTTCATCCAGTCATTGTCTTTGAATATCTGAGCACCTCTGACTGGTAATTCTAATAACTCTCTAGACAGAGAACATGAGTGAATCTGTGAGTTTTGTCCATAAGTAGTAGTTTCATATAAAATTCTAAACAAGAATAATTTTGATCCCCCTTTTTATTCAAGACCCCTTACTTGGTAAAATATTCCCAGTGCATTAAAAGTTACTGGGCGACAAAGTTCTATACCAAAATCTCCATAGATAGATTTGAATGGCGTAGAGTTTCGGGAACGACAAAAGTATACTCGCTGCCCTGCATGCATAAGATATCAATACTAACCTTACTAGATCGCTCTGCCTCCCTTGTTTTGGAGATGAAAAGTTTTATTGTATTTTGTTGTTGTTGTTGTTGTTGCCATAGACACTGGACAGCAAAGCAGCAAGTTTCTTTTATATAGCACCAGGTTCAGATCGAAGACATAAAGGAAACAGACTTGGGCCTCACAAAGGAACATCTGTGGGATGCCGTTTTTAAGATGAAAAGTTAAGGGAAACGCTTTATTTCGGGGTATTGTTTCATAATAAGGATGGTACACCTGTACATGCAGATGCAAAAAATAAGTCTAAACTGCGGTAAATCTGTAAATCTGTACCGACGTAAGCACCACACGTGTCACACAAAATGTCGACTCCTTTTTCAAAAAAACAACAAATTTTATACCACTCACAATCATGGCTAAACATAACCTTCCTTCACCGAACTGCTGGTTGTTATCCCCGTGAGTGGAAGACCAATGAGAAAACTATTTTTTTAATAAATCAGTCCATCGTTTCAGGTTGATCGACCTGATTTGTGAGCGGGCATTAACGGTGCTTTTATTAATACGTAAAAAAAATATTTGAAAATGTGAATAATTCCAAACTTTTTAATAAAAAAAATATATATTTGCGGTCAATAATACAGAGGATCAATTCCTTATTTTGTAGTAAGTTGCCATAACGACAGTCAGCAATGGTTTTGAATGCCTGCACCAAGGGAAGAATAAGCTAGAGGATTATGAGCTCTAAAACGGGTTTATCGTTCACTGTACATAATTAAAAAAGCTGAATAGTCATGAATATATTTGAGAAAGGTAGAATTGGCAAGAAAAGTTTGTTACATTATGTAGTTGTTTCGGAGCTAATGGAGGAATAAGCTGAGTTAATATATTAAGACAGAGATTATTGGAGGGAAGTATATCTATTCCCTACTCTATTGAAACAGAAAAGAAACTTGAAGGCTTATTCTTACCTGCAGTAAAATAGTTTAGCAGGTGGCTGGAAAATAATTCAAGTCAAGGATATGGCCAGAATACAGAAAGGTTTGATTAAAGTAGGTTCAAGAGAAAATCCCGGGAAACCATTTAGAGGTTATTTCATCCACTAAGGCGGTCCATAACACCCCCCTTAAACTTGGGTATAGGGCAATCAGTGGTGTAAGTCCTTGGTGCTGAGATCTTTAAACCAGCAATACGCAATTAGGTCACTATTTATTTATCATTTGTTACTGTAAATTGAATATTCCCCAAATTTTTTTAAACCCCTTTGTGAATTATCAATGAAATCTCTTCTAATGGACCGTTGGAGACTAAATCTGTTATGCCAATATTCCAAGATATGCTTTGTCTATACTCCCAGAGAACTAACAACTGACATTCCAAATTTCCATCTTCAAAGAGATATTTGCATTTGCTAAAAACAAACAAATAAAAAGCCTGGAATTTACACATACGTTAGAAGAACAACCGGTAATCAAACTTATTTAGAGCACACTTTGTTTGAAACCAACGAAAAGGAAGTAATTTCCTTGAGGATGAGGGATTCCCATAACTGTGTAAGATACGCCTTTTAACCTGTTTCCTTTCCTCCTTTCCGTTGCGCGAACAACGCGGAAAAAAGTGACTTATTTCCGAAGAACTTTCTTTTAAAAAAGTAGGACTCTCACTCAAAACTATTTATTTCGGGGTCTTTTCTGAGCGAGGGTGCAAGAAGTCTGCGTGGGTCATGGATGCACCCAACTTATTAAGTAACGAAAAATCCGTATATTTTTCTGTCCCCTGATTCAGTCACTTAAATAGATAAACAGAAAATATTTCATTACAATTCTGTATTTCCCTTTATCCGCGCCTATTTCTTCCTAATGAACAGCATATTCTTTGGGAGCTTGAATTTCAAGTCAGTGGCCCCTGTGGGTTTGTTCCATGTGAATAGGGCTCATCTTCTGAATAATAATAATAATAATAATAATAATAATAATAATAATAATAATAATAATAATAATAATAATAATAATAATATCCTTTTTTCATTGCAGTAAGCGTCTAGCCTTCTGGCCTAATCTCATTAACATTAATAAAGCCGAAGGGTCACATCTTTCTTTGCTTCTTTTCTTTTTGCTTAATTCTCTCGTATGAATGAAAACGAGTCAACTCGATTTCAAACAGAGGGTGCTGTCTTCTTAACCTCATTTGTCTTCTCAACACTGTTATTATGATCCTCCTTTGTGTGGAAGACGTTCTGTCCTGTAATGAACTTCCTTTGTCCTTTGGCTGGTTTTTACATTTCTCTTGACTAACATCTTTCCGTCTTTAATTTTCAAAGTTGGAAAATTGTCAATAAACCAATAATGAAAAGAACACGTTCCCTCTGGAATATATATACATATACATACATTCATACATGCATACGCACACACACACATATATATACATATATATATGTATATATATATATATATATATATATATATATATATATATTTATTATATCTACATGTGTGTATGTATATGTAATGCATATATATACCAGTGGGAACGTGGTCTTGCATTATTGGGTTATTGACAATTTTCCAAATTTGAAAATTATTGATACAGTTAGATTTTACTAAAAACAGAGCATTTGCTATAGCCTAGAACAGTTCAGCGCTTTGCTTGATTATCTCGTTAAACTGTTAAACTGCACAGTAATAATAATGGACCGCATTATACAATGCGATATTATACAGTATTTTAGTGTCGTAATTCATGAATTACTAGAAACTGTTATTCACTAAAGGACAAATAATATTGCGAAAACTGGCACTCAAATGTCTGAGACGAGTTATAACATTAGACGGAGATCTTCTCCAGGTGTCTTTTTCACGGTAGACAGACTA
>NC_061107.1:28197463-28217463 GCF_015104395.2 Macrobrachium nipponense | reverse complement strand
TAATCAGAGTTTCATGGGGTTTTCCGCTCTCTAGAAAATACAAGTAATTTACAATGGTTATAGCATGAAAAGGTAATGTCAGTTACGGATGAAATGCAATTTAAATTTGAACTAACACCATCACAACAATTAATCATCCTTCAAAAACGATATTTGGGTCTTTCAATTAGGATTGAATTCCTTCAGAGGACATCGTTGGCTTAAGCGACGCATCGTAAACTTGCTACCACATGGAATCGAAGGGAGAAAGCGAGATTGTACGCTTTAGCTGCCTCTTCTTTCCTTGTACAGCCAAGATTTGGCATTCTATTCGTTCACGGTTATTCCTAAATCCTATAATCTTTCTTCCATTAAAATGCTGTTGGCCTTTTGTTTCCTTGGCAGTTTATTCACGACCCAATTTAAAACCTAAACCTCCACCATTTGTTTTAAAGAGGAAGGCGGAAAAAGAACCACTATATAAAAACGATCTATGCAGAAAGGTTAAACAAAATTGAAAGCAGGTGAAAGTCTGAGAAGTTGTTTTAGAGTTCTATAATTTGCTTAGGCTCCGGCATCTTACTGATGTTAAAGACGGATAGTGTGATGCGAAAGTTTTCCCCTTTGTTGCCTTCTCAAAAATAGTGTTCGTTTTGATTTTCCCTGATTTATTTATTTTAATATTCTGCCACCATGAATCAGTCCTCTTGAACATGTCTTAGAAAGCTAAATACGAAATTCCTTAGAATGCAAAAACTGGTTCCATTGCTTCACTGTATAGTAGTACGTCTACATATATCACCCATAAATACATAGATGTATAAATGCGTGCAAAATAGATTTACTGTTATAACAGGGATACACCTCAAGTATAAAATGCCCATTAAAAACTTCGGTTGACTGACTCCCACCCTTATACTGGGTTTTGAGTCAGTCTACCGAAATATAGGTCCTTAACCTTTAGAAACCAGATTGTTTTAATGTTTGGCCTTTCAATACTTTAAATCTATATATATATATATTATTTAGTATATATTATATATAGTACTAATATAAATATAGTATATATATGGATGTATGTATGTATGTATTGTTGATGATAGTATACGCATTCATTTTTATCTCGAGAGATTCGCTGAGACATTAACACATTCACTGACTCTCGACAACAAAAACCTCATACACAGGAGAAACGTCAGGCAGACAAAGCGACCCTTAAATAATTCCGCACCAATCCTATACCAATTAGCCAAGCCGGAATCGTCGGGGAGTATCCAACCCTCGCAAGGGAAGGAAATCGCCCCTCCTATCGGTGGGACTGGCAAAACTTCAATTGAGGGGATTTAGCTCAATCCAAAAATGAGCGGAATGTTCTGGTAATGAATGAAGGATGAAAAGAAGGGAAGGGTCTGTGGCCCTTTGGGACATTAGTCAATGATTGATTGTAACATTTATGTCATTTGAAGTTTGTAACACAGACTAGAGAGTTAAAACTAGTTTTAAGATTTTTTGACAAAAGGCATATATAGTTTGGAATTTCCTGGGCTTGGGTCATCTGTGTGGGCCAGACATTCTCCAAAGGTCTGTGCTTGTTGAAGGATGCAATGTTTTAAATACAGAGGGCTTGTTTAAGTGTGCATGTGTGAAATTCATAGTCGAGGTAGTATGAAATATTTGATGCTTGCAAGAAGCGACGTTTACTCTAAAACTATTAGTCTTTGAGTTATATATACATACATACACACACACACACACACACACCACACACACACATATATATATATATATATATATATATATATATATATATATATATATATATATATATATATATATATGTGTGTGTGTGTGTGTGTGTGTGTGTGTGTGTGTGTATATGCATATATATGCTGAAAAAATCACAGTAGATGCACGTGGCTTCATTAAATTAGCGAATACCACAGGAAAATGATAGTCAGAAATCCAAGTGCTTTCGTCTTTACTAAGACATTGTCAAGGAGCGAATGAAATACATTTGGAGAGAAAGGTCTCAGGTACACAACAAGGTCAAGAATACCAGATGGCTAATTGTCAAAAAGGGTAAAAATTAAGAGATAATCCAGGATTATCGGATATCACACGGTCACAAACCTAAACAGATTTGACCCTAACCGAAATTACAAGGTAACATACCAGAAAAAACAGAGAATTTAACATTTTGATGGTGATTGCAGTAGTAATGAACAAAAGAGGCAATGTTAGTTGATTTCCGAAAGACTGAAAAGGTGAAATTTCTATAATTTCTATGGACAGTTACATCAAGAAAATTCAAATTACGATTTTACCAGTGAGAATTCTTCGTCTCGCAGAGCGACCTTTCGACGAGTTTCAACGCATCGTACTTCACAAACACATCAACATCACAAAAGTGGAAGTAGAAGATGCGCTTTCGGTTATACTTGAGGAAGCAGACGGTATGGCCTTAATCAGACGGTTCCTGTCGATTGGAAGAATCGGATGCTGCAACCGTCTTGAAAGGAAGCTTCAAGTCAAGCTGAAGAATCTTATTGCTGAAAGCGACTGGACTAAGCATGCCAACGTGGACTTCATGATTAATTGATCAGACAAACCAGTGGATAGTGCTACGATAGCGGCTTTGGGATATGGTTTAAAGCTTTTGGTGTATCTAATGGTAACCTGGACTGTGTCGACATTTCAAAATCCTTTTGTCATTTGGAAAAATTTAATCAAAACCTATGCCCTGAAGATATCAATATTTGTAAAGGTATTGTGTGTGCTATGAGTAAACCTTCTCCCCCTAATGTACCCGTGAGATTTCTCCAGGCTTTTAAGAAAATTAAAGAAGACGAAACTGTGAAAGTGACAAAAGCAGATAAACCTAATGCAGTGGTAATAATGAATAAAAGTGACTATGTAAGTAAAATAATGACATTGCTAAATGATACTGATACTTATACGAAACTGAGGTCTGACCCTACACAGACAGGGAACTCCCATTTTAATAAACAAATTAAATCCATTTTGAAGGGCTTGGACCATTTAATTAAACAGTTTGACACCTCGCAATGGCGTCTCCCTACCTTATATGTATGTTTTAGTCAAGACACATAAAATCAATAACCCTATCAGACCAATCATTAGTTCAGTGGCTCAGTTACGTATAATTTACCTAAATGGCTTGTAAAATTCTTACTCCTTTGGTAGGAAAACATTTCTAACACGAATGTTAAAAACAATGTTGATTTTATAAACATATTGAATAGTTTAAATTTGAATTTTGATTTTAATATGGTTAGTTTTGATGTTGTCTCTTTATTTACAAAAGTGCCTGTAGATGACTTATTTGAGTATTTGGAGGATGAATTAGAACGTCATGACATTCCCTTAACTGTAGTAAATATCATTAGTCTCATAAGGTTATGTATCAAAGATAGTAAATTTTGTTTCAATGGAGAATTTTTTGTACAAAAGTTTGGCATAGCAATGGGTAATCCCTTATCTCCTGTCCTTAGCAATATTTACATGAAATGTTTTGAGACAAAACTCTTACCAAGAATTTTGCCCCAAAAAGTTATATGGGTTTAGTAGTGGATGATATTTTCTGTATTTGGCCAGTTCACGAAAATCTCCAGGAATTCCTTAATAATCTCAATAACTTAGTCCCTTCTATAAAATTTACTGTAGAGGAAGAAAATTTGAATTTTCTTGATGTAACTGTCCATAGAAATGATAGAAATTTCACCTTTTCAGTCTTTCGGGAATCAACTAACATTGCCTCTTTTGTTCATTACTACTCCAATCACCATCAAAATGTTAAATTCTCTTTTTTTTCTGGGATGTTCCTAAGGGCTTTACGTGTCTGTAGCCCGCAGTTTATTGACGCTGAAATTAAAACTATTTATGATATTATTGCATTGAAACTTAAATACCCAAGGACTTTTGTAGATGTGGCATGGAAAAGAGCTAGAAAAAACATTTATTCAACTAATGACAAACTTGAATTTAGTAAGCATACATTCTAAAATTAACTATGATGAAAGGTTTTTAGATATTCCTAGAATTTTAAAGCTTTTTAACATAAATGTGGTTTTTCAGTAATATTAATGTCAAGAGTTTAGTAATAAAAAAATTCTCCTAAAGATCTTCCAGGCTGCATATATGAAATTCCTTGCAAAAAGTGTGATAAAGTCTATTACGGACAGACCGGTAAATCTCTTTCACCAACGTCTCAAACAGCAACAATATTCTGTGAGAACTGGGCAAATATCGAATGGATTATTCGTACATATGAGAGATAGATCATCCTATTAACTGGAGTCAAGCAAGAGCCTTAATCCCATGTAATGACACAGTTCAGAGGAAGATAATTGAACTTGTTCATTCAAGTACAAATAATAGAAATGTTCTAAATTTAAGTCTTGGTTTATTTAAACACTTGATGCTTTCATAATGAAAAAAGTTGTAGATAAATATAAGCACAAAAATTAATATTCAGTTTTTTTACATATTTTTTGGACTGTAAGATACTTTGTAATTTCGGTTAGGGTCAAATCTGTTTAGGTTTGTGACCGTGTGATATCCGATAATCCTGGATTATCTCTTTTAATTTTTACCCTTTTTTTTTGACAATTAACCATCTGGTATTCTTGATCTTGTTGTGTACCTGAGACCTCTCTTTCCAATTGTATTTCATTCGCTCCTTGACAATGTCTTAACACAGACGAAACGAAAGCGCTTGGATTTCTGACTATCATTTTCCTGTGGTATTCGCTTTTATATATATATATATATATATATATATATATATATATATATATATATATATATATATATATATATATATATTCTTATATATAATATCTATCTATCTATCTATCTCTATCTATCTATCTATCTATCTATCTATCTATCTATATACTATCTATATTTTCTTTATTTGAATAAGCTAATTAGTTCCCCCAGACGAGTAGTAACGTTCAAAATATTTGACATCAGTATCTCATTTTACTTTTCCTTTAACACATTGATATCTTAATATGGCATATGAAAGTTTACATTATTATAAGGCTTTGGTTATATTTACTAGACCATAAATAATAATTGTTAATAAAAATATAACCCTCGATACCCTTTGCTTCATTGGGAATGACCTTCCTGATGTTTTTTTCGAAGTGAGGAACCGGAAAATTTTCATTACTATCCATGAGCTGTATATTTCAATAAAACTGGTGGAACCGTACGCAGTCCAAGAATGATATTTCTTGGAATATTCCTTTCAAATAGCGTAAACCGGGAAAAGAATTAGTTTAAGTAAAAATGTTATCGACTTCCTGTCGCAAATTTCTTGAATCTTTGAGATTTCAGAGAGATTCCGAATGGACTAACTTATTTGAGCAAGATACGTAAAACTATTCAGAAAAAAAGACGCATTTAGAAAGTTCACAAGAGAGAGAGAGAGAGAGAGAGAGAGAGAGAGAGAGAAAAGTAATTTCATGAAATTTCAGCTGTCACGCACGGCACTTTCTCAAAACACAGTTAAAAGATGAAGTCGGCGTAGTTGGGTAACAAAATAAAGTGATCCAGAAAGCAAATGAGATGATGTAAAGCATCTAGAGGTGGAATTAGGAGAAAAACGCTACAACTGCACAAAGAAGCAACAGTTAGAGATGTTGGGACAGCAAAGACTAAAGAAAAGGTGAAGTGGGGGAACGTTGGGTGTTAATGAAAGAGGGCTCAAATGGTGGATGCACCAAGGGGCTGACGAGGCATTGTAAAGGGTTTGTTAATAATGGCCTCAAATTTCTCCAAGTGAGATCGACTTAAGGGACACCCTTCTATGGAAGGAGAGAGAGAGAGAGAGAGAGAGAGAGAGAGGAGAGAGAGAGAGAGAGAGAGTTCCATCATTTTCAGATTGCATATATATATATATATATATATATATATATATATATATATATATATATATATATATATATATATATATATATATATAAAGGAAATATTTTATCTTCTTGAGATAATTTCATATTATCTCTTGAAAACACATCATTACAGTCGAGAGCTATTCCTGGATGATCCCATTCATTTTCGTTTTATCAAAGCCAAATATGGAAGAAATGATCTCGTATCCCCTCTTCCCGTCAGATTGCATTACCTTCGCTTCTGATACCTTTGGACAAGGGAACATTTTCGAAAGATTTTTATGCAAGCTCTATTTTCCATAATTGACTTTGCCGCAGATTTCTGCTGTGATCGGATTAGTTCATTTATTTTTCACAGATGACCTTTGCGTTGTGGGATATGAATTCAGTCTTGTGAACATACTAAAAGAATTTGTTTAATATTCAATTGATATCTATGTATGTATAGAGACGGCGAAACCACTGGACCGAATTGAACCAAAGTCTGACCATATGTAGATTTAATAAGTGATGGTTTTTATCCAGGTGTTCTTTTGATCCGAATATCCGCCCGAATCCCGAATATCCAGCCATGCTAACTTCCTTAATATTATTTGTAAAGAAATAAACATTATTCTGATAGAACGTTTCACGAGTATCCCAAATATGTTTTTACTCCTTTCCTCAAAAAAAAAAGAAGAAAAAAAAATATATATTTATATATATATATATATATATATATATGTATATATATATATATATATATATATATATATATATATATATATATATATATATATATATATATGTACAGACATATATATGTATAGACATATATATGTGTGTATACACACACACACATATATATCTATATATATATATCTATAATATAATATATATATATATAATATCTTATATATATTATATATATATAATATACATATATATATATAGATTATATAATTCCTTTTTGTAACATCACAGTGAACTTTCAACTTCTTGACTTCGCCTTTATTGGATACACTTATCACTTTACCCCAGCAGCGCTAGAAGAATATTACCTACCAAGGGTCAGGTGATTCATTGTGGACGTCATAAATCAGGATAACGACCTCTCGGAATCAGGTTCTGGTAATGAATGTAGCGGAGAAATGGACTATGACTGGGTAACTAAAGACAGTAAAGGTGGAAAGAGCATAAGAGGAAATAGTGATTGTTCGCGGGATGTAATTGAGTACCACACTTGTGGGAAATTGGTCCTAGCAGACCAGACGAAACGACCTGGCAGTAATGAAGAAAAGAAAACCTCTTATGAAAATTCGGCAGGTATAGGCCAGGTTCTGATTAGCTCGGAAGAGGTAAATAGTGAAATATTCAGGTCAAAATAGAGGGAATGAAAGGACTGGACACACATTATAAATGTAAGGAGATAATTGGCGGTTCGAGGATACGGCGGAAGAGAATGCAGTAATATTACTAAAGAAACTCAGATTGAAATATACTTAAGGTAGTCCCAATTTTTTTAAAAACGTAATTGGTATTAAAACAATGGACTAGAAAATCACCTATAGTAGATTTTGTGACAGAAGACCCAAGATTGGTTTGGGAGTGCTAAGGATCTAATTCATGAGGAATATTGTTATTGTATATGGATCTTAATATGATGAATATATATAATGATATATAGGTATATTATATATAATATAATATAGATATATTTGAATATTAGGTTATTTATTTGATTTATATATTATTATATATATACTATATTATATATATGTACGTATAAATATAACATATATATAGTAAATATTAATATATATATAATAATATCATATACTATATAGTCTAAAAATAATAAATACATATATTATATATAAAGCAATATAATATATATATTAGTAAATATTATAAAATCTACTAATATATATACTTAATATAGTTATAATAAAAATATTCCATATAATATATATAACTATATATATAAATATAGCATATAATATATATATATATCTAATATATAAGTGTAATAAGATCTATTATAATAGTAAAGAAATTTTGCTTGGAAAGGTAGGAAACGATGAAATAATTGAATTTGAATTATATATTGTACCAAGAGACAAATTCAATTACAAAGTTGACAAGTGTGTAAAATGCGGTAAAAGACCTATAGAAAAGGACTGATATGAACGAACTATACAGGAATTAATTGAAATACACAAATTGCTCTGATAAACATGTTTCCAATCACCAGGGATGTTAGGTTATTGTTTACTATGATGAAGTTATAGATACATATTAGCGGAATGAGGAAATTATCATTGCAGATTATAACATTGCAGAGGCTAATGGTTAAAAAGCAGTAGCAAGTACAAGGAAAGGCAGATTGTTTTCAAAATCATAATTAAACAAACTTAAGAACGAAATTCCAAGAGAAGTAATGCAACGAGCGTGCAGAAAGAGAAAAGGAAACGATAGACCAGACTTTGCAAAACTGAAATCAGAGACCTCATATATATATAATATATATATATATATATATATATATATATAATATATATATATATATATAATATATATCTGGATAATTCTGGGTTACAACGGATTACAAGGATGTAATAGAATTATGCAAGTTTGGTTATACAGCAAAATAGCATCTGCATTCTTGTTACTCTTGGCATTGCTATTGATGACGGGTGCTTTTAAATTCTTGTATGAATTCAAATCTTATGATGGAGACTTTGGAGTCCAATAAAGATAGATACTACATAATTATACCTTCCATGATCAATAAGAGGAGGATTCTGCAACAGACTTCGTGAATTAAAAACGATGCCGTAAACCCCCACCCCGTGCATAGCGTTTATAGAAGGGAGAAACAGCCCAAGTTCGTCAACTTATAAATCATTGAAGAGAAAAAAAGATCCTTAATATACATGATATATCCTACGTAGTTAGGCCAACATGGAAGTACAAAAAAATAAAATGTGTTATGGGAAGGTGAAAGCTGCCCTGTATTTACTTCCCGCATTCGGATGAGGTTTTTTTTTTAATGCCCTAGCTATAGTCGAGTACTAGTGACGTCCAAGAAAAGGAATAAAAAGAAAGTTTTACAAATAGATATAATATTTATATATATAATAGATATAGATATATATATATATATATATATATACATATATACATATATATATATATATATATATATATATATATATATATATACTATATATATATATATATATATATATATTATTTATATACATATATATATATATATTAATATATATATATATATATATATATATATATATATATACTATACATATATATATATATATATATATTATATATATATATCATATATATGTAATCCGAAAAAAATTTCAAAATGGTAATAAACGAAGTCTTCAAGAAAGAAGAAGAAGAAAAAAAAAACTAGAGTGCGGCAGCTTTCAAAAGTTGATCATAAAACAGCGCACTTGGCATTTCAGATGAAGATGCATAAAATACGTAAATAACGTTCTTTGATCATGAGTAAACTCTTTATTCGGAATCCTTTTTCCTTCTCTTGCAAACATTTTTACTAAAAGACGGGCTGTTTCTCATTGCAAATATTCTTCAGTTGACTCCAAGGCCATTCCAATCGGCTTCCTGATGCGGATTGTCTCAGGAGAGAAGGGAATTTGGAAAATGGGACGAGCATTTCCTTTAATATATGTTTTTATCTGTCGTAATGCAAATGTAATAACACATGTAATTATGTCCATTAATAGTAATTCTCTGGTTTTTGTCAACTGATCTATAGAGTATTGTTTTTTTCAAGCCAGAATATAATTTTTTAACGTCTCCTTTTTAATATAGAAATATATCTAATATGCATAAAACTATTTTGATAACCGGAAAGATATTGTAGCTTGTTTGCGATCACCTATAGTGTCAAATTAAAATTCAAGCTTCGAGTTACTTATGTCATAAAAAACTTAAGGAAAAATAGTGAAAGATTGTCATTGGCTTACATGAATTGAATTTACCAATAGTTATTTAAAGAACGACGTAATAGCACTAGGTAAGACTTTTGGAGAATTATTTCAATAACATTTAGGCCATAAAATTTTACAGTAATTTTTACAATAAAAAATTTGTTTAATATATTTTTAAAAGTATATGAAAATGAACCGAAATAACATTTTTGGGAGATGGCAACGATTTGCCAAATGAAAACGTCTGTTTCCCAGATCAGGAGAGAATGGCGGGAATGTCTATCGAGCCAATGATATTATCTAAATAGGTCCTTGGTGATAAATAATTGTAGGTTTTCGATTAGAGAACGTAGTAAATCGAATAGAAATGCATTGTCACTCATAATAATATTAATAATAAAAATAATAAGATGAATAATAAGACCTTGTTTACGTCGTCCCATAGGAGCGTGATATTTCCGCCTTCTTTGACAGGTCACTGGAAACGTTGGAACAAATTAAATTGAAAACCTTTGTACCTTTGTTAGATCAGAAGTTGTTTCCGCCGCACCTAAATTTTTTTTAAGTCAGCTTTTGTTGTTTTATTCGTATGTAGTTTTATACATACATAAATACACACACACACATATATATATGTATATATATATACTATATTATAATATATATATACATACATATATATTATACTGATATAGATATATAGAATATATAGATATAGGATAGTATGGTTAGGTTATTAGACACACACACACAAACACACACACACACACAGAGAGAATTATACATAATATATATATATTACATCTCATAGATATTTATATAATATAATATATATATAAAAAAAATTATTTATAGGATATATATATATATATATATTATATATTATATATATACTGACATATATATATATAATATATGGGTTATATATAATATATATTATATATAATATTATATATATATACTATATATATACATATAGATTATTATTATAATAATAAAATATATGTTTGGTGTTGTGGTGTGTGTGTGAAGTATGTTTCACTTGACATAACATAACTTGCATCTCAACCGCTCATCCTGCAAAACTTTCTACATTGAAATCCATTATGTAAAATGAGGAGTGTGAACAATAACCAGCCCTCATTCCTTTCCCTTGACATCAATAGAGTTTATATAAACCCCATCTTCTCTCCTTTGTTCTTATAAATCCTCTTAGGCAAGAGAACTAAACTAAACTGAATCCTTTTTGCTGGCGACTTGACGAGTAAATCGCTTCGAGAACTGAACGATTTTGGCCTGTTCCTTTTGCCATCATCATATCCTTATCATCCTTCAAACGGCCTCTCCAATCGTCTACGAGCCATTTTTCTTTGACGTCTTCCCCAGCTCTCGATCCTCCTATTGGTAAGGCTTCCTCAGAATGCTTTTCATCTCCGCGTAGAAAGGGGTCCTGCGACCTCCTTTTTTTTTTTTTTTTTTTCTTTTACCTCTGGAATACGTTAATTTGATTTCTCCGTGGTACTTGTTACTTGGAAGTGAAGGTTATTCGAGAATATCCTATCTCATTTTTAGAAGAATTACAGCCTTCTGCATATATATATATATATATATATATATATATATATATATATATATATATATATATATATGATTATATGGGTGCGTGTTTGTAATGTGCATAAATAATTCTGTGGTTACAAGCGAGCCCAGAATCTCTTTAATCCATTGAGCTTCAAACTTATTTTACTGACAGAAATTACATAATAAAATGAACCACAGTCCACCTATGATCTTATCGGTTACATACAACATTCTACTTTCTTACACATCAAAAAGAACAGTGGAGTTAGAACTAACGCAAGTCTTGTAAGTAAATAAAACTTTCGTGGTCAACAACGACGCTGAAAAACCCATCATAAACCATTTGCAATACAATAGTTGCACCAGAAAGTGTGTAGAACTGCTTCGCAATTAAACTCCAGAGCAAATAACGAAGAGTACACTCCAGGATCAATTAAGCCTTTTTTTGTCTGTCTTTGTGTCAATGTGTCTCTCTGTCTCTCTCCGACTTCTATGTGAATTTTAACCCAGTCTAAAATACAGTGTTATATGATAGCCTAGCCAAGCAACGGAACGCTATAAAATGCAGACATGTAAATCAAAACCGAGAAAAATGGAAAGAAGATTACTTACCTTCGGTACTCCTTTTTTTTCAAGTTACTGCAAGGCGTAACTATATTCTTTTAATAACTAATTACATTTACTCAACAATGAATAGCAAATAATCACTAGGGGACACGTGAATGACAAATGCAATAAATCAGCTGTGATTATAAAGCTTCGTCGGTGCCGTCAAAGATGAAATTCCTTGTCGCACATGGATAGGTTTGTTAAGATTAAGCTGGTCTTATATAAGCCAGCACGGGCTCTGGCTCATAGAGCATGGATAGAACCAGACGACGAATGCAATGGCGAGTTGAGAGTTTCCTTTTCCACTCACTCAGTGGCGGCTCGTGGCTATCATTCATAGGAGTGCTGTTTATTACATAATTTTTAAAAAATTTCTTGATATTAACTGCATAAACGCACACACACACACAAACTCTCTCTCTCTCTCTCTCTCTCTCTCTCTCTCTCTCTCTCTCTCTCGCTGAGGAAGGCATCAGAACCGCTACCAGTAGCTACTATTTTGAATTTTACTCATTGACATTAATGTGGTTATCATTTTATTCCCATTTACTGCAACTCGCCACCGAGTTGATTATTCTGCATTACATATCATCAGTATTGTAACTAATTTGATCACTGTCACTAATAGTACATATTGATTAAGCTTTGACGAATTTCAAAACTCACCTGTCTCCGACAGCTAGACTGGCACTGGTCGAGAGGGCAGTGTTCCCCTCCCTTAATGAGCGTGCTGGCTACCACATTATCACTCTGCTAGCAAAATTAGAACTGCTGAGCGCAGCAGTTCCACACTCTGTTTCAATTGATTTGCTTTTTTTATTTAAAAAAACAAGAGAACGGTAATAATTTTTTAAGGATTATTGATAATCTATACTTAAGTTCTCATATTCATGTATATATTCATAATTGTTTGCATATATAGATGAAATTTATAGGGGGTACTGCAGTTCCATAGTGCCTACTGACGAGCCGCCAGTGCTCACGATAAAAGCATCTCTCTAAAAGAGAGGGGTTGATTTAATTATAGGATTGGAGAGAAATGAAGCCCTAATACCAAGCAATTGAATGTCGCAGCCAATCGAAACTCACTCGTATCGCACTGTTCACAAAGTGGAATTGACTACCATTCACGGGTTGAAGGGGCTCGTAGAAGTCGAGAATTATATCAGCAGGAGTGAAAACAGGCCGCCAAAATACTCGAGTTCGTCCCCTAGCTTCCCGTAGGCGTCCAAAGGCGCTATACACAGTTCTCATGAACTGGGACACAGCGCCTGGAGGAAGGGTTGGCAGTCCGTGAAATGTGCGAATGGGGAAGTATTTGCCAATAACCATCTGAGGATGAATCAGGACACACACGGCCGAGTTTTGGAGGCTAGGCTGCCTCAGGGTCCAATATTGCCGCCGCTTCAGGTAGCTACCTCCTGTCTTTGCAGCGGCTCTCTCTCGCGGCAACCTGGAACACGAGACATTTGGGCAGCAGAAGAGGAAAGGAACACGAATGACAAAATGATAGAAATATTCCATGTGGGCAGCCATTTGCACTTCGTTTTCATGGGGGCTGCTATTTTGTGAGTGAGGCTTAACACTGCACATAAAAACTGAATAAAATATAATTGACATTTGCCTCCCAGGAAATTGCGTGTGCTATCCGAATATGTTTTTATTTACTGAAGTAAAAATTCTATAAACTTAACCAAAGTATTATGAATGATGTTTTCGTCACCGGAATGGCAAAAGGCAATAAGCAATAATTGCATGGATAGGAAAAAACCCGTGAATAATAGCTACCTCGCCTGAAAATATAATGATCACGGTCAACTTTCTATTTGATAATACTCTTGTACAATTATAAAATAAGTTGATAAAAATTTTTTATCCCACAAGTGCTGTACTTTCAGAGGGAGCTCCTGATCAGACGCGGTTGTTACCTAAGCAGTGAATATTACTAAAAGGCTTTGGCTGCATCAGTACAATTTTACCACCTAGTTACATAAAGAAGAAGGAACATGAATATATTTGAATGATAATTTTCAGGAAATCTCTGGAACATCAGAAATCACTATTAAACGAACGTTGTGGCATAATCACCACAAACACTATAATGGCCAAAGAAGAGATAACATTTTATCATTAATACTTTTCCATCTTGCAAACGTTAACTCTGATAACTAAAGAGATACCGACACAGGGAGCGATTTCGGACTCATCTTCAAGAACAGAAAAACTAGCGGGGTCGATATTCATTGTTCACCTCGATATTATTCGGCAGTATTACTATATTGTCCATCTGTTTCAATAGAATGTTGAATGACGCCTTATTTATATTTACCATTAAATAAAAAGCATGGTAGGGAAAAAAACACCATATCTTGACATATTCAAGCATACGCAAGATATATGATTTTTCGAAATACAAAATAACTCTAATTTTAAAATAAAAGAAATGATCATCATTGTGCAATGAATGAGAGTTTCTCCACAAATCGGACATTAACGTGATAAATACATAATAAAGGATAATTCCACATTCATTGTCATATATAACCGTAATCATTTTTTCGTCCGATTCTCTCTCTCTCTCTTTCTGTGAGAACGGGGAGCACTCGTTCATAGCTCGAGGGAACGTTCCTTAATATACCGCCAAAGAGGCCAGCTGGAGTTCGCCATCTTGCCGCGGCTGTCATTATTCATAATGTATGAAAGGCAAGCATCCCAAAATCTGCAGATAATCCGCGAATGCATGAGATATTATCAAAGCCTCTTCCTTACTGACAAGTGCCGGGATTCTCGAATTAATTAATTATATTTGGTTTCAACATTCCGCAAAAAAGACTCTTTTACGTATTTACCTTTCAGAAATATAATCAGAAGTGACTTTTATTACCTGATCATACGTCATGATCAGTTCCATGTAAATGATTATTCGTTTTCTCATATTTTGGGGGGTTCCATGTAATTTAATTTCCTACATTACCTTTCGTTCTCTCTGTATACAGATTACAGAACCATACAGATATTATGTGCATATTTTTGTATGCTTTTACTTATGCCTATACAGAAACACACACGGCCAGACTTACGCATATATGAACATGTAACATAATAACAATAATACAAAAATCCACTGCTACTTGTTCTAGCTGTCATCTTCCGCCTGACTAACTAATTAAACTCACAACGAAATCAGCGCCCAAATGCCACCGCGAATCGAGATACCAATCGGAGAAACTCGCCTAAGGGGACTGCGGGACTTCGGAGTTTCAGATGAGGATCTCATCCTCTAATAAGGCCTTCGGATCATATCCCGGCTGAAGTTGGTAGGGACTAAAACTTTAGTCATGGCCAGCAATTACAGAAGGCAAAGACTTCAGTGATATCATAGATTAGCGATTCAGCCTTTGTTATGAATGACTCATAGTAAGAGATACCTGGCACGAATTGGATATTTTTTTTGTTTCTGTTTCCTGCACTTGACATCACACCCTTGTTGAGATGTTACTTTTCAGCGAAACTAAGATTTTTAAACTTAGTACCAAAATTAGATATTTCTCAGTAATACTGCGAAAATTTACGACGAATATATCCTGTCGAACAACGCAGAATTCAGAAAACAGTATTCTTCCTATTTCTGTGATTATAGATTCCCGATACGATAAAAAAAGACTATCTAATTTTGACAAAGTATTGGAATCACTATAGACGAATTAGCGGGATTTATATAAGACAACGTTGAAAACAGAGTTGTAAGGAATTATATTCGCTCAAATCGTATCGAAAGCTACACAATCAGATGAATTAACTGACGCACAGAAAAAGAGGGAAGTACCACCGGTATCTAGTAAACACTGAATCTTCATAATCATTTGAACGAAAGTCAAGTGGAGAGGGGGGTGACTGAGGCTGTTGAAGATCAGGAGGAAGGACGTCCAGCGAGGATATTTTAGTCTTATGCCTATACCACATGAAGCTTCAGTTTTCTTGTTTTTCCAGTAGGGCTGATTAAATCTCTCCATCATCAGCTGCGAAAATAAGTGAATAACAGTATACGGACTTGATCCAAAGATGGAGGATTTTCACGGGACCTAACCAAGATGTGGACGATACATTATATGCTTAATTTGTAAACTTTCTTTGCCTCTTAACAATTGTCAGCAAATGAAGTTGTGTTTAAAGAGAAAAATTTATCTGAAACCTTCTTTGAAAAAGAGATAAAGAGTCATATATGAAATAACAATAAGTCTCACTAAATGACAAATACCAGGGCCGTCATATTTACACAGTTGTCTTGTTAACAGAAATCGCAGTAGGAATAAATCATAAATTTTTTTCCTTTACAAGTATTTAAACTACAACTGTAGCGAGTTGTGTATTAGATATTCATTCGTCATCAATATCAATTACGAGAATTCAATGATATCTTACTTTTAATGCTTTTCAAGCAGATTAAGGAAAAATGCACTGAGAGTGAAATGAAATGTCTTTCTATCGCCTTTAAGAAGAAGGACCCGAAAAACGAAAAAGGATTTTCCTGTCTCCGCCAAAGACTGAAGTAATTAAACTGCTTAATTATATAAAGGCCTCTTTCGCCAGAAGTCAAAGAGACTACTAAGGACAGGTGATGTCCCTGAGAAAATTTGCATTGCCGTGTAAAACTCGCTAAAGTGAGAGCGCAGAGAGAGATGAGAGAGAGAACGAGAGAGAGAGAGAGAGAGAGAGAGAGAGGAGAGGATTTCTATTATTTCCAAAGATGGTAAAAAAGGGCTCTTAGTGTTATTACTCAAATCAATCTGCAATGGAAGATGTCGTCCCAGTTATATAATCCGATGCGATCCCTTTCAATCACCAAAATCTATGACTATGACCTTTGTCCTTTTATGTCCATTTCAGTGACCATAATCCTTTGTACATTCTTATTTTTCTGCGTCCAAAATTATATATACTGTCACGAAGCCTCTGAATCGTAGAGAAATTTGACCTTAATCGTTGAATTCAGCGGTCAAATTATGAAATATTATAACTGGCATTTAATAGGAAAAAATACATCATCAGTAAGTAGTCTGCGACTGATTATTTTAACTGTCAGATAATTGTTATTCACCAGTGATCTTGACGGGTTATACTCGGTCCCTTCAGAAGAAAATGTTTTAACTTATCAGTATAAAAATGATACCACAATCATGCAGCAGATCATGACATACAACCTTTCAGAGATTCCGCCTAAAAGTTAATCAGCTTGAGATGGTTACCTAATGCTTGTTATCTCTTTGACTGACACCAACGCAAAGACAAACAAACAGACAGAAAAACGTAAAAACCACATAACCTTTTAGGCAGAAGTAATTAACACTGAGAGCAATTCTTTGATAAGTGTGCTACATTTCATACTTCTGAAGGCTAATTACGAGCAGAAAATAAAGACGCTCATAATTAACGGTTGCGAAAGCTGAGATTGTTTTCATTACATTAATTTAATTAAAACTTTTGTCTTTCCTTTAATGTGTGTATATCTTATTTTTACTTAATCTTTCTGTGATATGAAATATTTTGCTCAATTTCCCAACCTAATCAGAGTTTTAAGCTGCGTAAAATATGCAAAGATAATTTGTTCTTTCATCATTTAATATTTCCTTTTTGATAAATTTGATAAGATAAGAAAAAGTATCCTGTACTAATTAATAATCACGAAGTGTAATAATTTAAGTACCATTTCAAAGCAAATACATCTCACTTTTTCCTTTTATTTAATCAAATGGTGCAATAACTTGCTAGTTGTATTTAGGAAAAAACTCGGATTGTTTTTATTGTTCGAGAAAGCGAATGTTTTCTTACAATTTATAATCCAGGACACAAGAATTCCTGTCCAGTTATTCAAGAAAGACTACCACTTAGTCCATGGCACGTTCAGAATCTGATGAATGAATTATATCCGTACCCAGTTTGCCTCCAAGTCCATTCCAATTTCCTAAAAAAAAAAAAAAAAAAAAAAAAAAAAAAATGAAATTCAAAAAATAAAAAACAGCTTTTTTATCCTTTATGACAAATGCGTAATGGTATTCAGCGGAATGTAAAGTGAAAATTCCAAATTCCACACGTTGAAAGGAAACCAATAATTTTATTTCGAGATATTTTTTTTTCTTTCGTGCTTCCGCCTTTCTTGAGCAGGACATTTTTTTGTTCCAATTCGCGGAGTATGCCTCGGGATTCTGCTTGAGGGAGCCAAGCAAGACGTAAAATTTTCTTCTTGCCAGAGAGCTTTGTCGCATCTCCTTTGTCCTCTCTCCTTGATTATTCCTGCATGAGGAGTAATCGTAGGAAAGAGCAGAAAAGGTGAATTCTTGGAGGATGAATGTATTTATTTTTCTTTTGTGAGAGATAGTTCTTTTTTTTTTTTTTTTTTTTTTAAGAAACAACGTTACTCTTGTAACTCACTGACGCTTTCATAGCATCGAGTCAGTGAGAAATTTCATTATAGGAAGCTCCTAGACACTTTTTAAAGAGTGTCTACGAACAAGTATTCGTATAAATAGGAGAGAATCACTGTTTTCTGCTTCTTTATTCTAATTTGCAACAAACTGTTTTGTAATAAACCACGTGTAGTGTCTTGTAATTTCTTGTGAAATTCTGCATAAAATAAAAATTTTTGATCTCCATTAATATTAAATATACAGTCATGGGTCTATATAACTGACTAAAAATTTTGCGTAATCGTGTATATTAATTCATCGGAGAGTAAAGGTCACTTGTGAATTCTAAAATCTTCAGAGGGGAAATATAATGAAACCTCTGCGACCGGAGTTGGTAAGAAAATTTCCCGAAAGGTGAATGCAGTCAATGGCAACTTGTAATCAGATTTGAGAGAGACAGGAACTGGAATTTTTAGAAGGAGCCGCTGGGGAGGTGAATTTCTTAAACTTATTGGATAAGGTAAAAGTAAGGACCGAACAATACTGCACAATGTTACCGTAGATTCTTGTAAATAACTTGGTAACTACTTGATAGTGGGAAAATTGTTCAGCCTTTGGGGGGATTTGTGGCCTCTAGCTCTCAAACCTAAATGGCCCCGTTTCTTTTTTGTTAATATATATATATATATATTATATATATATATATATATATATATATATATATATGTATATATATATATATATATATATATATATATAGAATATATATATATATAAAGAAAGTTTGTATATAAGCCACGAAGGAAGAATAAACAACAGAGTTCCTGCAAATCTTTCAACTCAACGTCCTTTATTCAGCAGATAAACTGACTACATGAGGAATTGACAGTACAGGAAAAGGTCGTATAACTGACAGATAGGGATTATAAGGAGATTAGTACCCAGAATCCGGCACACTTGGAGAATGAGTAACCTTTCCAAACAAGCATGAACATGTACAATTTTTATTTTTATTTTACACCCCATGTTTATGCTTGTTTTGGAAAGGTTACTCATTCTCCAAGTGTGCCGGATTCTGGGTACTAATCTCCTAATAATCCCTATCTGTCAGTTTATACGACCTTTCCTGTACTGACGATTCCTCATGTTAGTCAGTTTTATTCTGCTGAGTAAAGGACGTTGAGTCGAAAGATCTTGCAGAATCACTTTCGTGATTCAGTTATATATATATATATATATATATATATATATATATATATATATATATATATAATTGAATCCACGGAAGAAGGTGAGTGAAAACGGGACTTTGAAAACGTACTTCCGTAGTTTATTTAGTTTATTCTATATTTTCAGTGTGAACTTGAAACATGTAGAAAAAGCTAACGAAAGTACTTGTTCAAAGTGCCGTTTTCACTCACCTTCTTCCGTGGAATTTATTATATATGTGTATATATATATATATATATATATATATATATATATATATATATATATATATATATATACGGTATCTATCACTTATCTCATACAATAAACTTTCT
>NC_061107.1:28184963-28192463 GCF_015104395.2 Macrobrachium nipponense | reverse complement strand
CATATATATAATATATACACATTATATATATATTATATATATATGATATATTTCTATATATATATACATATATATATATATATATAATATATATATATATATATAGATATATATCTATATATATATATATATATATATATATAGATATATATATATATATCTATATATATATATATATGTGTGTGTGTGTGTGTGTGTGTGTGTCTGTGTGTGTGTGTGTGTGTGTGTATGTATGAGTGTGTATATCACCGTTCCAAACTTTCGTGATTCAGTTTTATATATATAGTATTATATATTTATATATATATTAGTATATATATATATATATATATATATATTTGTTTGTGTGTGTGTGTACATGCACACACACACAACTGGGAACAGATAGCGACTCAGTCTTCATTCAGAATAAGTATTGTTTATCAAAATATGTTTAACAAATATTTTGTACAGCTATAATCAAACCATTAGTATTGAATAACTTCATATGGGAGCAATAATCCAATTTGATTTCAATTTTAGTAACAATTTTAATTTAGGGAATAAAGAATAATATGCATATAAACATTCGCATATAGTTATTATCGCCGAAATAACTATTTAACGGATAATTTAATTTCTACCAGGTCATCACGATCAATGTGAATTACTTTTGGCGACCTAAACAATCATTACCGCAACCACCGCTGTCAGGATTCATTCGAATATTACCAAAACACTAAACTGTGTTTATGGATCATCACTGGATCTGACTTCCCCTGCCGGTTGATTTGATAACAATTCATTATTTGCTGGTTTTGTATAATTGCCCAAAAATAAAGCGAGCTGGAATACTGATGGAACATATTTGATGTTGTAACCAAATATATATCTATATATATATATATATATATATATATATATATATATATATATATATATATATATATATATATAGATATGTATGTAGTATGTATGTATGTACACATATACAGACATACATACACACTCACACATACATGTAATATATATTTGTATATATATTTTTTGTTTGTTTTTTGTTATTATACGTTTTATATGCATGCACGGCTTTATTTGCGGGAGTGGACTGTTTT
This sequence comes from Macrobrachium nipponense, assembly GCF_015104395.2. NCBI lineage: Eukaryota > Metazoa > Arthropoda > Malacostraca > Decapoda > Palaemonidae > Macrobrachium > Macrobrachium nipponense. The sequence continues at coordinate 28,191,369 of NC_061107.1, read as the reverse complement.
TGCCACAAAAGTGAAAATGTTTCATTACGAGACAACTTACGCGACTCTATTCTATTCTAATGAAACTTCGAAACGATATTTTGATAAAGTTTTATCTGAGGCAAGAGAGAAGGGAAGTTTATTTCCGCGTCATCCAACGCAATTCAGTAGCAAACTCTGCACAATGGACCCAATCAAGATACTTCCCGAAATTATTGTTCCGCCTTCTCTACTAATCAGAGTTTCATGGGGTTTTTCCGCTCTCTAGAAAATCAAAGTAATTTACAATGGTTTATAGCATGAAAAAGGTAATGTCAGTTACGGATGAAATGCAATTTAAATTTGAACTAACACCATCACAACAATTAATCATCCTTCAAAAACGATATTTGGGTCTTTCAATTAGGATTGAATTTCCTTCAGAGGACATCGTTGGCTTAAGCGACGCATCGTAAACTTGCTACCACATGGAATCGAAGGGAGAAAGAAAGCGAGATTGTACGCTTTAGCTGCCTCTTCTTTCCTTGTGACAGCCAAGATTTGGCATTCTATTCGTTCACTTGGTTATTCCTAAATCCTATAATCTTTCCTCCATTAAAATGCTGTTGGCCTTTTGTTTCCTTGGCAGTTTATTCACGACCCAATTTAAAAACCTCCACCATTTTGTTTTTAAAGAGGTAGAAGGGCGGAAAGAAGAACCTCTATACAAAAACGATCTATGCAGAAGGGTTAAACAAAAAAAAAATATGAAAGCAGGTGAAAGTCTGAGAAGTTGTTCTAGAGTTCTATAATTTTGGCTTAGGCTCCGGCATCTTTACTGATGTTAAAGACGGATAGTGTGATGCAAGGTTTTCCCCTTTGTTTCCTTCTCAAAAATAGTGTTCGTTTTGACTTTCCCTAGTTTATTTATTTTTTAATATTCTGCCACCATGTATCAGTCCTCTTGAAACATGTCTTAGAAAGCTAAATACGAAATTCCTTAGAATGCAAAAACTGGTTCCATTGCTTCACTGTATAGTAGTACGTCTACATATATCACCCATAAATACATAGATGTATAAATACGTGCAAATAGATTTTTACTGTTATAACAGGAATACGCCTCAAGTATAAAATGCCCATTAAAAACTTCGGTTGACTGACTCCCACCCTTAATCAAACGGTTTTTTTTGAAGTCAGTCTACCGCAATTATAGTCCTTAGCTTTAAACCAGATTGTTTTGTTTAATGTTGGCCTTTCATACTTTATATATATATTTATATATATATATATATATATATATAGTATATATATATATTATAGTATGTATATTGTGTATGTATGTATGTATGTATGTATGTATGTATGTATACGCATTCATTTTATCTCGAGAGATTCGCTGAGACATTAACACATTCACTGACTCCTCCGACACAACACCTCATACACAGAGAAACGTCAGGCAGACAAAAGCGACCCTTAAATAATTCCGCACCAATCCTATACCAATTAGCCCAGCCGGAATCGTCGGGGAGTATCCAACCCTCGCAAGGGAAGGAAATCGCCCCTCCTATCGGTGGACTGGCAAAACTTCAATTGAAGGGGGGGATTTAGCTCAATCCCAAAATGAGCGGAATGTTCTGGTAATGAATGAAGGATGAGAAAGAAGGGAAGGGTCTGTGGCCCTTTGGGACATTAGTCAATGATTGATTGTAACATTTATGTCATTTGAAGTTTGTAACACAGACTAGAGAGTTTAAAACTAGTTTTAAGATTTTTTGACAAAAAGGCATATATAGTTTGGAATTTCCTGGGCTTGGGTCATCTGTGTGGGCCAGACATTCTCCAAAGGTCTGTGCTTGTTGAAGGATGCAATGTTTTAAATACAGAGGGCTGTTTAAGTGTGCATGTGTGAAATTCATAGTCGAGGCAGTATGAAAATATTTGATGCTTGCAAGAAGCGACGTTTACTCTAAACTATTAGTCTTTGATTTATATATACATACATACACACACACAACACACACACACACACACACACACACACACATATATATATATATATATATATTATATATATAATATATATATATCTGTGTGTGTGTGTGTGTGTGTGTGTGTGTATATGCATATATATATGCTGAAAATCACAGTAGATGCACGGGTGGCTTCATTAAATTAGGGGCGAAATACCAACAGGAAAATTGATAGTCAGAAATCCAAGCGCTTTCGTCTTTGCTAAAGACAGTTGTCAAGGAGCGAATGAAATACATTTGGAGAGAAAGGTCTCAGGTACACAACAAGGTCAAGAATACCAGATGGCTAATTGTCAAAAGGGTAAAAATTAAGAGATAATCCAGGATTATCGGATATCACACGGTCACAAACCTAAACAGATTTGACCCTAACCGAAATTACAAGGTAACATACCAGAAAAAACAGAGAATTTAACTTTTGATGGTGATTGCAGTAGTAATGAACAAAAGAGGCAATGTAGTTGATTTCCGAAAGACTGAAAAGGTGAAATTTCTATAATTCTATGGACAGTTACATCAAGAAAATTCAAATTACGATTTTTACCAGTGAGAATTCTTCGTCTCGCAGAGCGACCTTTCGACGAGTTTCAACGCATCGTATTCTTCAAACACATCAACATCACAAAAGTGGAAGTAGAAGATGCGCTTCGTATACTTAGAAGCAGACGGTATGGCCTTAATCAGACGGTTCCTGTCGATTGGAAGAATCGGATGCTGCAACCGTCTTGAAAGGAAGCTTCAAGTCAAGCTGAAGAATCTTATTGCTGAAAGCGACTGGACTAAGCATGCCAACGTTGACTTCATGATTAATTGATCAGACAAACCATGTGGATAGTGCTACGATAGCGGCTTTGGGATATGGTTAAGCTTTGGTGTATCTAATGGTAACCTGGACTGTGTCGACATTTCAAAATCCTTTTGTCATTTGGAAAAATTTAATAATCAAAACCTATGCCCTGAAGATATCAATATTTGTAAAGGTATTGTGTGTGCTATGAGTAAACCTTCTCCCCTAATGTACCCGTGAGATTTCTCCAGGCTTTTAAGAAAATTAAAGAAGACGAAACTGTGAAAGTGACAAAAGATCAGATAAACCTGAATGCAGTGGTAATAATGAATAAAAGTGACTATGTAAGTAAAAATAATGACATTGCTAAATGATACTGATACTTATACGAAACTGAGGTCTGACCCTACACAGACAGGGAACTCCCATTTTAACAATAAACAAATTAAATCCATTTTGAAGGGCTTGGACCATTTAATTAAACAGTTTACAACCGCAATGCGTCTCCCTACCTTATGTATGTTTTAGTCAAGACACATAAAATCAATAACCCTATCAGACCAATCATTAGTTCAGTGCGCTCAGTTACGTATAATTTACCTAAATGGCTTGTAAAAATTCTTACTCCTTTGTAGGAAACTTTCTAACACGAATGTTAAAAACAATGTTGATTTTATAACATATTGAATAGTTTAAATTTGAATTTTGATTTTAATATGGTTAGTTTTGATGTTGTCTCTTTATTTACAAAAGTGCCCGTAGATGACTTATTTGAGTATTTGGAGGATGAATTAGAACGTCATGACATTCCCTTAACTGTAGCAAATATCATTAGTCTCATAAGGTTATGTATCAAAGATAGTAAATTTTGTTTCAATGGAGAATTTTTTGTACAAAAGTTTGGCATAGCAATGGGTAATCCCTTATCTCCTGTCCTTAGCAATATTTACATGAAATGTTTTGAGACAAAACCTCTTACCAGAATTTTCGCCCCAAAAGTTATATGGTTTAGGTATGTGGATTATATTTTCTGTATTTGGCCAGTTCATGAAAATCTCCAGGAATTCCTTAATAATCTCAATAAACTTAGTCCCTTCTATAAAATTTACTGTAGAGGAAGAAAATTTGAATTTTCTTGATGTAACTGTCCATAGAAATGATAGAAATTTCACCTTTTTTCAGTCTTTCGGGAATCAACTAACATTGCCTCTTTTGTTCATTACTACTCCAATCACCATCAAAATGTTACATTCTCTTTTTTTCTTTTTTTCTGGGATGTTCCTAAGGGCTTTACGTGTCTGTAGCCCGCAGTTTATTGACGCTAAAATTAAAAAACTATTTATGATATTGCATTGAAACTTAAATACCCAAGAACATTTTTAGATGTGGCATGGAAAAGAGCTAGAAAAACATTTTATTCAACTAATGACAAACTTGAATTTAGTAAGCATAACGTTCTAAAATTAAACCTATGATGAAAGGTTTTTAGATATTCCCAGAATTTATTTTAGCTTTTTAACATAAATGTGGTTGTCAGTAATATTAATGTCAAGAGTTTAGTAATAAAAAATTCTCCTAAAGATCTTCCAGGCTGCATATATGAAATTCCTTGCAAAAAGTGTGATAAAGTCTATTACGGACAGACCGGTAATCTCTTTCACAACGTCTCAAACGCAGCAAAAACTAAAATTCTGTGAGAACTGGGCGGATTATCGAATGCATTATTCGTACATATGAGAGATTTAGATCATCCTATTAACTGGAGTAAAGCAAAGAGCCTTAATCCATGTAATGACACAGTTAAAAGGAATATCATTGAATCTTGTTTCATCAAGTCAAATAATAGAAATGTTCTAAATTTAAGTCTTGGTTTATTTAAATCTTGATGCTTTCATAATGAAAAAAGTTGTAGATAAATATAAGCAACAAAATTAATATATTCAGTATTTACATATTTTGGACTGTAAAGATACTTTGTAATTTCGGTTAGGGTCAAATCTGTTTAGGTTTGTGACCGTGTGACATCCGATGATCCTGGATTATCTCTTTTAATTTTTACCCTTTTGACAATTAACCATCTGGTATTCTTGATCTTGTTGTGTACCTGAGACCTCTCTCTCCAATTGTATTTCATTCGCTCCTTGACAATGCCTTAATACAAACGAAAGCGCTTGGATTTCTGACTATCATTTTCCTGTGGTATTCGCTTTTATATATATATATATATATATATTCTTATATATAATATCTATCTATCTATATATCTATCTATCTATCTATCTATCTGTCTATCTATTTATCTATCTATCTATCTATATTTTCTATATTTGAATAAGATAATTAGTTTCCCCAGACGAGTAGTAACGTTCAAAATATTAGACCTCAGTTTCTCATTTTACTTTTTATTTAACACGTTAATATCTTAACATGATATATGAAAGTTTACATATTATAAGGTTTTTGGTTATATTTACAAGACCTAAATAGTAATTATAATAAAATATAACCTCGATACCCTTCGCTTCATTTGGAATGACCTTCCTGATGTTTTTTTCGAAGTGAGGAACCGAACATTTTCATTACTATCCATGAGCTGTATTTTCAAATAAAACTGGTGGAACCGTACGCAGTCCAAGAAGGATATTTCTTGGAATATTCCTTTTTAAATCGAGTAACCGGGAAAAACATTAGTTTAAGTAAAAATGTTATCGACTTCCTGTCGCAAATTTGTTGAAGCTTTGAGATTTCAGAGAGATTCCGACTGAGTAACTTATTTGAACAGCATACGTAAAACCCATTTAGGAAATGACGCATTTAGAAAGTTCACAAGAGAGAGAGAGAGAGAGAGAGAGAGAGAGAGAGAGAGAGAGAGAGAGAGAGATTTCAGCTGTCACACACGGCACTTTCTCAACACAGTTAAAAGATGAAGTCGGCGTAGTTGGGTAACAAAATAAAGTGATCCAGAAAGCAAATGAGATGACGTACAGCATCTAGAGGTGGAATTAGGAGAAAACGCTACAACTGCACAAAGAAGCAACAGTTAGAGATGTTGGACAGCAAGACTAAAGAAAGGAAGTGGGACTGTGGGTACTGACAGAGGCTCAATGGTGGATGCACCAAGGGGCTGACGAGGCGTTGTAGACAGTGTTAATAATGCCTACATTTCTCCAAGTGAGATCGACTTAAGGGACACCCGTCTAAGGAAGGCGAGAGAGAGAGAGAGAGAGAGAGAGAGAGAGAGAGAGAGAGAGAGAGAGAGAGTTCCATTATTTTCAGATTGCATATATATATATATATATATATATATATACTATATATATATATATATATATATATATATATATATACATGTATGGTTGGTTAAAATTCACCCCTGCTACTTGTACCCTACAGCCCAGGAAGTGCCACAGTATTCTAATGCATAGATACCCGGGGCAGTGAAGCTCAAAAGCGTGGGGTTCGGGTTTCCCTAGGGAAGGAATTGCCCTTTGAATGATTAATGAACCTATTTCATTCCTCACCAAAGTGGTAAGTAGTCAAAAACCAGCTATTGCTCCCTTAAGAAATGTGAACACTTTTGGGACATATAATGTGCTCCATATAAGAGGATTCCCTGGTCAATTAA
>NC_061107.1:28172463-28179963 GCF_015104395.2 Macrobrachium nipponense | reverse complement strand
TGGTAATAAACTAAGTCTTCAAGAAAGAAGAAGAAGAAGAAGACTAGAGTGCGACAGCTTTCAAAAGTTGATCATAAAACAGCTCACTTGGCATTTCATATGAAGATGCATAAAACTACGTAAACAACGTTCTTTGATCTTGAGTAAAATCTTTATTCGGAATCCTTTTTCCTTCTCTCGCAACATTTTTATTAAGAGACAGGCTGTTTCTCATTGCAAATATTCTTTAGTTGATTCCAAGGCCATTCCAATCGGCTTCCTGAGGCGGGTTCTCAGGAGAGAAGGGAATTTGGAAAAAGGGACGAGCATTTCCTTTTATATATGTTTTTATCTGTCGTAATGGAAATGTAATAACACCTGTAATTATGTCCATTAATAGTAATTCTCTGATTTTTGTCAACTGATCTATAGAGAGTATTGTTTTTTAAAGCCAAATATAATTTTTTACGTCACCATTTTAACATACTGATAATATCTAATATGCATATAACTATTTTGATAACCAGAAAGATGTCGTAGCTTGTTTGCGACCACCTATAGTGTCAAATTAAATTCATCTTCGAGTTACTTATGTTATAAAAACTTAAGGAAAAATAATGAAAGATTGCCATTGGCTTACATGAATTGAATTTACCAATAGTTATTTTAAAAACGACGTAATCGCACAAGGTAAAACTGTTGGAGAATTATTTCAATAACATTTAGGCCGTAAAATTTTACAGTAATTTTTACAATAAAAAATTTGTTTAATATATTTAAAAGTATAAGAAAATGAACCGAAATAACATTTTGGGGAGATGGCAACGATTTGCCAATGAACACGTCTGTGTTTCCCAGATCAGGAGAGAATGGCGGGAATGTCTATCGAGCCAATGATATTATATAAACAGGTCCTTTGGTGATAAATTGTAGGTTTTCGATTAGAGAACGTAGTAAATCGAATAGAAATGCATTGTCACTCATAATAATATTAATAATAAAAATAAAGATAATAATAAGATTAATAATAAAAATAATAATAATAATAATAATAATAATAATAATAAGACCTTGTTTACGTCGTCCCATAGGACGTGATATTCCGCCTTCTTTGACAGGTCACCTGAAACGTTGGAACAAATTAAATGACATTTGTAGCCTATGTATCAGAAGTGTTCGCCAACCTAAATTTTTTTTAAGCAGCTTTTTTGTTTTTGTTTTATCGTATGTAGTTTATACATACTAAAATGCACACACGCACACACACACATATATATATGTGTGGTATATATAAAAAAATTATATATATATATATATTTATATATATATATATATATATATATATATATATAATATATTATATGATATATATATATTATATATGTATGCATATATATACACGATATACACACACACACATATATATATATAAATTATATAGTATATATATATATATATATATATATATATATATATATATATATATATATTTATATATATATATATATATATATATATGATGTATATATACACACACACACACACTATATATATATATATAGTATATATATATATATATATATATATATATATATATACATATATATATACATATACATACATAGATATATATATATATATATATATATATATATGTATGTATATATTTATATATATATAATATATATAAATATACTAATATACATATATATATATATATATATATATATATATATATATATATATATATATATATATATATATATATATATATATATATATATATATATAATATATATGTGTGTGTGTGTGTGTGTGTGTGTTGAGTAATGTTCACATCATCGTCATAACATAACTTGCATCTCAACCGCTTATCCTGCAACACTTTCTACATTGAAATCCATTATGTAAAATGATAGTGTGAACAATAACCAGCCCTCATTCCTTTCCCTTGACATCAATACAGTTTATATAAATCCCATCTTTCTCTCCTCTGTTCTTATAAATGCTTTATGGATGAGAACTAAACTAAAACTGAATCCTCCTTGCTGGCGACTTGACGAGCCAAGTCGCTTCGAGAACTGAACGATTTTTTGGTCTGTTCCTTTGCCATCATCAATATCCTTTTCATCCTTCAAACCGCCCCTCCAATCGTCTACGAGCCATTTTCCTTTGACGTCTTCCCCATCTCTCGATCCTCCTTTGTAAGGCTTCCTCAGAATGCTTTTCATATCCGAGTAGAAAGGGGGGTCCTGCAAGCTCCTCTTTATTTTTTTTTCACCTCTGGAATACGTTAATTTTTTTGATTTGTTTCTCTGTGGTACTGGTTACTTGGAACTGAAGGTTATTCGAGAATTTCCCATTTTATTTTTAGAAGAATCACAGTCTTCTCTCTCTCTCTCTCTCTCTGTATATATATATATATATATATATATATATATATATATATATATATATATATATATATACACACACACACACACACACACACACACACACACATATATATATATATATATATATATATATATATATATATATATATATAATATGTGTGTGTCTGTATGTGTATAAATAATTTCTTTAATCCATTGAGCTTCAAAACTTATTTTACTGACAGAAATTACATTATAAAATGAATCACAGTCCATCTATGATCTTATCGGTTACATACAACATTCTACTTTCTTACACATCAAAAGAACAGCAGAGTTAGAACTAACAGAAGTTCAGTACTAAAGTCTTGTAAGTAAATGAAACTTTCATGGTCACAACGACGCTGAAAAATCCATCATAAACCATTTGCAATACAATAGTTGCACCAGCAAGTGTGTAGAACTGCTTTGCAATTTAGCTCCAGAGGAAATAACGAAGAGTACAATCCATGATCAATTAAGCCTTTGTGTATCGAAATCCGTAGGAACTAACAGAAGTCTGAAATTCCTTTACTTCTCCTTTTTTTGACTGTCTGTGTGTCAATGCGTCTCTCTGTCTCTCTCCTGCTTCTATGTGAATTTTAACCCAGTCTAAAATACAGTGTTTTATGATAGCCTAGCCAAGCAACGGAACGCTATAAAATGCAGACATATAAAAAAAACACGAGGAAATGGAAAGTTTTTTGTAAAGTTACTGCAAGGTGTAATTATATTCTTTTAATGACAAATTACATTTACTCAACGATGAATACCAATTAATCATACTAGGGGCACACTTGAATGACAAATGCAATAAATCAGTTGTGATTATATAGCTTCGGTCGGAGCCGTACAAGATGAAATTCCTTGTCCGCACATGGATCGGTTTGTTCAGGTTAAGCTGGCCTTAAGCCAGCACGGCCCTTGCTCATAGAACACCCGTAGGGGGGCACATGGATAGAATCAGACGACGAATGCAAGGGCAAGTTTAGAGTTTCCTTTCCCACTCACGATAAAGACATCCCTCTGAAAGAGAGGAGTTGACTTTAACTATAGGATTGGCGAGAAATGAAGCCTTTAATACCATTCCATTGAAATAATAAGGATTAAACTAACGATCAACGAGCCCACGAAAGTCACAGCCAATCGAAACACTCGTATCGCACTGTTCACAAAGTGGAATTGACTACCATTCACGGGTTGAAGTAGAAGTCGAGAATTATATCAGCAGGAGTGAAAACAGGCCGCCAAAATACTCGAGTTCGTCCTAGGCTTCCCGTAGGCATCCAAAGACGCTATGCAGTTCTCATGAATTGGGACACAGCACCTGGAACAAGGGTTGGCAGTCCTGTGAAATGTGCGAATGGGGAAGTATTTGCCAATAACCATCTGAGGATGAACCCGGACACACGGAGGCCGAGTTTTGGAGGCTAGGGTTGCCTCAGGGTCCAATATTGCCGCCGCTTCAGGTAGCTACCTCCAGTCTTTGCAGCGGCTCTCTCTCGCGGCAACCTGCGAACACGAGACATTGGGCATCAGAAGAGGAAAGGAACACGAATGACAAAATGATAGAAATATTCCATGTGGGCAGCCATTTGCACTTCGTTTTCATGGGGGCTGCTATTTTGTGAGTGAGGCTTAACACTGCACATAAAAACTGAATAAAATATAATTGACATTTGCCTCCCAGGAAATTGCGTGTGCAATCCGAATATGATTTTATTTACTGATGCAAAAATCTATAAACTTAACCAAAGTATTATGAATGATGTTTTCGTCACCGGAATGGCAAAAGGCAATAAGCAATAATTGCATGGATAGGAAAAAACCCGTGAATAATAGCTACCTCGCCTGAAAATATAATGATCACGGTCAACTTTCTATTTGATAATACTCTTGTACAATATAAAATAAGTTAATAAAATTTTTTTATCCACAAGTGCTGTACTTTCAGAGGGAGCTCCTGATCAGACGCGGTTGTTACCTAAGCAGTGAATATTACTAAAATGCTTTGGCTGCATCAGTACAATCTTTACCCATCCAGTTCTAGGTAAAGAAGAAGGAACATGAATATATTTGAATGATAATTTTCAGGAAATCTCTGGAACATCAGAAATCACTATTAAACACGAACGTTGTGGCATAATCACCACAAACACTATAATGGCCAAAGAAGAGGATAACATTTTATCATTAATACTTTTCCATCTTGCAAACGTTAACTCTGATAACTAAAGAGATACCGACACAGGGAGCGATTTCGGACTCATCTTCAAGAACAGAAAAACTAGCGGGGTCGATATTCATTGTTCACCTCGATATTATTCGGCAGTATTACTATATTGTCCATCTATTTCAATAGAATGTTGAATGACGCCTTATTTATTTATTTACCATTAAATAAAAGCATGGTACGGGAAAAAAATACAATATCTTGACATATTCAAGGATACGCAAGATATACGATTTTTCGAAATACAAAATAATTCTAATTTTAAAATAAAAGAAATGATCATCATTGTGCAATGAATGAGAGTTTCTCCACAAATCGGACATTAACGTGATAAATACATAATAAAGGATAATTCCACATTCATTGTAATGTATAACCGTAATAATTTTTTCGTCCGATTCTCTCTCTCTCTCTCTCTTTTTCTGTTAGAACGGGGAGCACTCGTTCATAGCTCGAGGGAACGTTCCTTAATATACCTGCCAAAGAGGCCAGCTGGAGTTTTCGCCATCTTTGCCGCGGCTGTCATTACTCATTTTAATTATGAAAGGCAAGCATCCCAAAATCTGCAGATAATCCGCGAATGCATGAGATATTATCAAGCCTCTTCCTTACTGACAAGTGCCGGGATTCTCGAATTAATGAATCATATTTGGTTTCAGCATTCCGCAAAAAAGACTCTTTTACGTATTTACCTTTCAGAAATATAATCAGAAGTGACTTTTATTACCTGATCATACGTCATGATCAGTTCCATGTAAATGATTATTCGTTTTCTCATATTTTGGGGGGTTCCATGTAATTTAATTTCCTACATTACCTTTCGTTCTCTCTGTATACAGATTACAGAACCATTCAGATATTATGTGCATATTTTTGTATGATTATACTTATGCCTGTACAGAAACACACACGGCCAGACTTACGCAGATATGAACATGTAACATAAATAAAAAAATCAATAAAACCACTGCTAGTTGTTCTAGCTGTCATCTTCCACCTGACTAAGTAATTAAACTCTCAATGAAATCAGCGCCCAAATGCCACCGCGAATCGAGATACCAATCGGAGAAACTCGCCTAAGGGGACTGCGGGTCTTCGGAGTTTCAGATGAGGATCTCATCCTCTATTAAGGCCTTCGGATCATATCCCGGCTGAAGTTGGTGGGGACTAAAACTTTAGTCATGGCCAGTAATTACAGGGAAAGACTTCAGTGATATCATAGATTGGCGATTCAGCCTTTGTTATGAATGACTCATAGTAAGAGATACATTGGCACGAATTCGGAGATATTTTAATTTGTTTTGTTTTTGTTTCCTGCACTTGACATCACACCCTTGTTGAGATGTTATTTTTCAGCGAGACCTAAAATTTTTTAAACTTAGTACCAAAATTAGATATTTCTCAGTAATACTGCTAAAATTTACGACGAATATATCCTGTGGAACAACGCAGAATTCAGAAAACAGTATTTTTCCTATTTCTGTGATTATAGATTCCCGATACGATAAAAAAAAGACTATCTAATTTTGACAAAGTATTAGAAAAAATCCCACTATAGACGAATAAAGCGTGGGGATTTTTTTTATATAAGGACAATGTTGAAACCAGACTTGTAAGGAATTATTTTCGCTCAAATCGTATCGAAAGCTACACAATCAGGTGAATTAACTGACGCACAGAAAAAGAGGGAAGTACTAATCGGCATCTGGTAAACACTGAATCTTCATAATCATTTGAAACGAAAAGTCAAGTTGGAGAAGGTGACTGAGGCTGTTGAAGATCAGGGGGAAGGACGTCCAGCGAGGATACTTTTGTTTTATGCTATACCACATGAAGCTTCAGTTTCCTTGTTTTTCCAGTAGGGCTGATTAAATCTCTCCATCATAATAAGTGAATAACAGTAAACGGACTTGATCCAAAGATGGAGGATTTTCACGGGACATAACCAAGATGTGGACGATACATTATATGGGTAATTTGTAAATTTTTCTTAGCCTCTTAACAGTTGTCAGCAAATTGAAGTTGTGTTTAAAGAGAAAAATCTATCTGAAACCTATGAAACAGAGATAAAGAGTCATATATGAAATAACATAAGCCTCTCACTAAATGACAAATACCAGGGCCGTCATATTTACACAGTTGTCTTGATAACAGAAATCGCAGTAGGAATAAATACATAAATTTTTCCTTTATAATGTATTAACTACAACCTGTAGCAAAGTTTTTGTGGTTATTAGATATTTTCGTTCCCCGTCATCAATATCAATTACTAGAATTCACTGAATATTTCGTACTTTTATTGCATTTTAGCAGATTAAGGAAAATACAGTGGGAATGCAATGAAATGTGTTTTCTATCGCCTTTAAGAAGAAGGACCCAAAAAAACGAAAAAGGATTCTGCTGCTTCCGCCAAAGACTGAAGTAATTAAACTGCTTAATTATATAAAGACCACTTTCGTTAGAAGTCAAAAAGACTACTAAGGACGGGTGATGTCCCTGAGAAAATTTGCTTTGCCACGCGTAAACTCGCTAGAGAGAGAGAGAGAGAGAGAGAGAGAGAGAGAGAGAGAGAGAATGAATGGGGAAGGACACTGGAAGAGAGAGAGAGAGAGAGAGAGAGGCGAGAGAGAGAGAGAGATTTCTATTATTCCAAAGAGGTAAAAAAAGGGCTCTTAGTGTTATTACTCAAAATCAATCTGCAATGGAAGGATGTCGTCCCAGTTATTTAATCCGATGCGATCCCTTTAAACCAATCACAAAATCTATGAACTATGACCTTTGTCCTTTTATGTCCATTTCAGTGACCATAATCCTTTATTCATTCTTATTTTTCTGCGTCCATAGGATAGGATACCAAAATTATATAAACTGTCA
>NC_061107.1:28162463-28167463 GCF_015104395.2 Macrobrachium nipponense | reverse complement strand
TTGTCCTTTGTAATTGTTTAGGAGATAATCACAGAACTCTGTCGTTTATTTTCCCTTCGTGGCTTATACCTTTTATATATATATATATATATATATATATATATATATATATATATATGATATATATATATATATATATATATATATTAACAAAGAGAAACGGGGCATTTAGGTTTGAGAGCTAGCGGCCACAAATCCCCCCAAAGGCTGAACAATTTTCCCTTACTATCAAGTAGTTACCAGTTTATTTACAAAAATCTACGGTAACATTGTGCAGGATTTCGGGTCCTAACTTTGACCTTACTAATAAGATTAAGAAATTCACCTCCCCAGTGGCTCCTTCTAAAAATTCCAGTTCCTGTCTCCCTCAAATCTGATTACAAGTTGCCATTGACTGCATTCACCTTTGGGAAAATTTTTTTACCAACTCCGGTAGCAGAGGTTTCATTATATTTCCCCTCTGAAGATTTTAGAATTCAAAAGTGTCCTTTAATCTCCAATGAATTAATATACACGATCACGCAAAATTTTTAGTCAGTTATATATAAGATCCATGACTGTATATTTCAATATTAATGAAGATCAAAATTTTTATTTTATGCGGAATTTCCACAAGAAATTATAAGTCTACACGTGGTTTATTACAAAACGGTTTGTTGAAAATTCGGAATAAGAAGCAGAAAACAGTGATTCTCTCCATTTATATACGAATACTTGTTCGTAGACACGCTTCAAAAAGTGTCTAGGTAGCTTCCTATAATGAAAATTTCTCACTGACTCATTGCTATGAAAGCGTCAGTGAGTTACAAGAGTAACGTTGTTTCATAAAAAAATAAAAAAAAAATCTTTCTCTCACAAAAGAAAGATAAAGACATTCATCCTCCTCCAAGAATTCAACTTTTTCTGCTCTTTCCTACGATTACTCCTCATGCAGAATAATCAAGGAGAGAGGACAAAGGAGATGCGACAAAGCTCTCTGGCAAGAAGAAAATTTTACGTCTTGCTCGGCTCCCTCAAGCAGAATCCCGAGGCATACTCCGCGAACTGGAACAAAAAAAATGTTCTGCTCAAGAAAGGGCGGAAGCACGAAAGAAAAAAAAAAAAGAAAAAAAATCTCGAAATAAAATTATTGGTTTCCTTTCACGAGTGGAACTTGGAATTTTCACGTTACATTCCGCTGAATACCATTACGCATTTGTCATAAAGAATAAAAACTGTTTTTTTATGAATTTCATTTTTTTTTTTTTTTTTTTTAGGAAATTGGGATGACTGGAGGTCAACTGGGTATGGATATAATTCATTTAACAGATACCGAACGTGTCATGGACTAAGTGGTAGTCTTTCTTGAATAACTGGACAGGAATTCTTGTGCCCTGGATTATAAATTGTAAGAAAACATTCGCTACTCGACAATAAAAACAAATCCGAGTTTTTCCTAAATACAATAGCAAGTATTGCACCATTTGATCAAATAAAAGGAAAAAGTGAGATGTATTTGCTTTGAAATTGTACTTAAATTATTGCACTTCGTGATTATTTATTCAGTACAGAATACTTTTTCTTATCTTCTCAAATTTATCAAAAAGGAATATTAATTGATGAAAGAACAAATATTCTTTGCATATTTTACGCAAGCTTAAACCTCTGTTTATATCAGCGACTTAGGTTGGGAAATTGAGCAAAGCATTTCATATCACAGAAAGATTAGGTAAAAAATAAAAATATACACACATTAAAGGAAAGACAAAAGTTTTAATTAAATTAATGTAATGAAAACAATCTCAGCTTTCGCAACCGTTAATTATGAGCGTCTTTATTTTCTGCTCGTAATTAGCCTTCTGAAGTATGAAATGTAGCACACTTATCAAAGAATTGCTCTCAGTGTTAATTACTTCTGCCTAAAAGGTTAGTGTGGTTTTTACGTTTTTCTGTCTGTTTGTTTGTCTTTGCGTTGGTGTCAGTCAAAGAGATAACAAGCTGATTAACTTTTAGGCGGAATCTCTGAAGGTTGTATCTCATGATCTGCTGCATGATTGTGGCATCATTTTATAGTGATAAGTTAAAACATTTTCCTCTGAAGGGACCGAGTATAACCCGTCAAGATCACTGGTGAAAATAACAATTATCTGACAGTTAAAATAATCAGTCGCAGACTACTTACTGATGATGTATTTTTCCTATTAATATTCATAATATTCATAATTTGACCGCTGAATTCAACAATTAAGGTCAAATTTTCTCTACGATTCAGAGGCTTCGTGACAGTTTATCTAATTTTGGTATCCTATCCATGGACGCAGAAAAATAAGAATGTATAAAGGATTATGGGCCACTGAAAATGGACATAAAAGGACAAAGGTCATAGTCAGATTTTGGTGAATGAGAGGGATCCGCATCGGATTATATAACTGGGACGACATCTTCCATTGCAGATTGATTTGAGTAATAACACTAAGAGCCCTTTTTTACCTCTTTGGAATAATAGAAATCTCTCTCTCTCTCTCTCTCTCTCTCTCTCTCTCTCTCTCTCTTTAGCGAGTTTACGCGCGGCAATGCAAATTTTCTCAGGGACATCACCTGTCCTTAGTAGTCTCTTTGACTTCTGGCGAAAGAGGCCTTTATATAATTAAGCAGTTTAATTACTTCAGTCTTTGGCGGAGACAGGAAAATCCTTTTTCGTTTTTCGGGTCCTTCTTCTTAAAGGCGATAGAAAGACATTTCATTTCACTCCCACTGCATTTTCCTTCATCTGCTGAAAAGCAATAAAAGTAAGAAATATTCAGTGAATTCTCGTAATTGATATTGATGACGAATGAATATCTAATAACACAACTGCTACAGTTGTAGTTAATACATTATAAAGGAAAAAGTATATATTTATTCCTACTCTAATTTATATTATCAAGATAACTGTGTAAATATGATGGGCCATTGGTATTTGTCATTTAGTGAGACTTATTGTTATTTCATATATGACTCTTTATCTCTTTTCATAGAAGGTTTCAGATAGATTTTTCTCTTTAAACACAACTTCATTTGCTGACAACTGTTAAGAGGCAAAGAAACTTTACAAATTAAGCATATATGTATCGTCCCACATCTTGGTTAAGTCCCGTGAAAATCCTCCAACTTTGGATCAAGTCCTTATACTGTTTCTTCACGTATTACCGTAGCTGATGATGGAGAGATTTAATCAGCCCTACTGGAAAAACAAGGAAACTGAAGCTTCATGTGGTATAGCATAAGACCAAAATATCCTCGCTGGACGCCCTTCCTCCTGATTTTCAACAGATTTAGTCACCTTCTCCAACTTGACTTTTCGTTCAAATGATTATGAAGATTCAGTGTTTACTAGATACCGGTGGTACTTCCCTCTTTTTCTGTGCGTCAGTTAATTCATCTGATTGTGTAGCTTTCGATACGATTTGAGCGAATATAATTCCTTACAACTCTGTTTTCAACGTTGTCTTATATAAATCCGCATATTCGTCTATAGTGATTCCAATACTTTGTCAAATTAGATAGTCTTTTTTTTATCGTGTCGGGAATCTATAATCACAGAAATACGAAAAAATACTGTTTTCTGAATTCTGCGTTTTGTTCCACAAGGAATATATTCGTCGTAAATTTTAGCAGTATTTACTGAGAAATATCTAATTTTGGTACTAAGTTTAAAAATCTTAGTTTCGCTGAAAAGTAACATCTCAACAAGAGTGTGATGTCAAGTGCAGGAAACAGAAACAAAAAAAATATCCAATTCGTGCCAGGTATCTCTTACTATGAGTCATTCATAACAAAGGCTGAATCGCTAATCTATGATATCACTGAAGTCTTTCCCTTGTGTAATTACTGGCCATGACTAAAGTTTTTTTTTAGTCCCCACCAACTTCAGCCTGGGATATGATCCGAAGGCCTTATTAGAGGATGAGATCCTCATCTGAAACTTCCGAAGTCCCGCAGTCCCCTTACGCGAGTTTCTCCGATTGGTATCTCGATTCGCGGTGGCATTTGGGCGCTGATTTCGTTGTGAGTTTAATTAGTTAGTCAGGCGGAAGATGACAGCTAGAACAAGTAGCAGTGGATTTTTGTATTATTGTTATTATGTTACATGTTCATATATGCGTAAGTCTGGCCGTGTGTGTTTCTGTATAGGCATAAGTAAAAGCATACAAAAATATGCACATAATATCTGTATGGTTCTGTAATCTGTACAGAGAGAACGAAAGGAAATGTAGGAAATTAAATTACATGGAACCCCCCAAAATATGAGAAAACGAATAACCATTTTACATGGAACTGATCATGACGTATGATCAGGTAATAAAAGTCACTTCTGATTATATTTCTGAAAGGTAAATACGTAAAAGAGTCTTTTTTGCGGAATGTTGAAACCAAATATAATTAATTAATTCGAGAATCCCGGCACTTGTCAGTAAGGAAGAGGCTTTGATAATATCTCATGCATTCGCGGATTATCTGCAAATTTCGGGATGCTTGCCTTTCATAAATTATGAATAATGACAGCCGCGGCAAGTATGGCGAACTCCAGCTGGCTTCTTTGGCGGTATATTAAGGAACGTTCCCTCGAGCTATGAACGAGTGCTCCCCGTTCTCACAGAAAGAGAGAGAGAGAGAGAGATAGAGAGAGAGAGAGAGAGAGAGAGAGAGAGAGAGAGAGAGAGAGATCGGACGAAAAATGATTACGTTTATACATTACAATGAATGTGGAATTATCCTTTATTATGTATTTATCACGTTAAGTCAATGTCCGATTTGTGGAGAAACTCTCATTCATGCACAATGATGATCATTTCTTTTATTTTAAAATTAGAATTATTTTGTATTTCGAAAGATCGTATATCTTGTGTATCTTTGAATATGTCAAAGATATGGTGTTTTTTTTTTCCCGTACCATGTTTTTTATTTTATGGGTAAATCTAAATAAGCGTCATTCAACATTTCTATTGAAATAGATGGACAATATAGTAATACTGCCGAAT
>NC_061107.1:28149963-28154963 GCF_015104395.2 Macrobrachium nipponense | reverse complement strand
TGCAATCTGACGGGAAGAGGGGATACGAGATCATTTCTTCCATATTTGGCTTTGAAACGAAAATGAATGGGATCATCCAGGAATAGCTCTCGACTGTAATGATGTTTTTGTTTTCAAGAGATAATATGAAATTATCTCAAGAAGATAAAATATTTCCTTTATATATATATATATATATATATATATATATATATATATATATATATATATATATATTTATATATGTATATATATATATATATATATATATATATATATATATATATATATATTTATATATATATATATATATATATATATATATATATATATAGAAGGGTGTCCCTTAAGTCGATCTCACTTGGAGAAATTTAGGCATTATTAAAACACTTTACAATGCCTCGTCAGCCCCTTGGTGCTCCACCATTGAGCCTCTTTCATTAACCCCAGTCCCACTTCCTTTCTTTAGTCTTGCTGTCCAACATCTCTAACTGTTGCTTCTTTGTGCAGTTGTAGCGTTTTCTCCTAATTCCACCTCTAGATGCTTTACGTCATCTCATTTGCTTTCTGGATCACTTTATTTTGTTACCCAACTACGCCGACTTCATCTTTTAACTGTGTTGAGAAAGTGCCGTGCCTGACAGCTGAAATTTCATGAAATTACTCTCTCTCTCTATCTCTCTCCTCTCTCTCTCTCTCTCTCTCTCTCTCTTGTGAACTTTCTAAATGCGTCCTTTTTCTGATGAGTTTTTACGTATCTTGCTCAAATAAGTTATGTCATTCGGAATCTCTCTGAAATCTCAAAGCTTCAACAAATTTGCGACAGGAAGTCGATAACATTTTTACTTAAACTAATTTTTTTTTCCCTTTTCCCGGTTACGCGATTTGAAAGGAATATTCCAAGATATATCCTTCTTGGACTGCGTACGGTTCCACCAGTTTTATTTAAATAAATTTTCCGGTTCCTCACTTCGAAAAACATCAGGAAGGTCATTCCGAATGAAGCAAAAAAGTATCGTTATATTTTTATTATAATTATTATTTAGGTCTTGTAAATATAACAAAAACCAAAAATTATAATATGTAAACTTTCATATGTCATATTAAGATATCAACGTGTGTTAAATGAAAAAGTAAAATGAGAAACTGAGGTCAAATATTTTGAACGTTACTACTCGTCTGGGGGAACTAATTATCTTATTCAAATAAAGGAAAAAAAAAAAAATAGATAGATAGATAGATAGATAGATAGATAGATAGATAGATAGATATTATATATATATATATATATATATATATATATATGTGTGTGTGTGTGTGTGTGTGTGTTATATATGTGTGTATATATATATATATGTGTGTATATATATATATATATATATATATATATATATATATATATATATATATATATATATATATATGTATATATATATATATATATATATATATATATATATATATATATATATATATATACACACATATATATATATTATATATATATATATATATATATATATATATATATATATATATATATATATAGCGAATACCACAGGAAAATGATATCAGAAATCCAAGCGCTTTCGTCTTTATTAAGACATTGTCAAGGAGCGAATGAAATACAATTGGAGAGAAAGGTCTCAGGTACACAACAAGATCAAGAATACCAGATGGTAATTGTCAAAAGGGTTATACATAAAAGACATAATCCAGGATTATCGGATATCACACGCGGTCCCACAAACCTAAACAGATTTTGACCCTAACCGAAATTACAAAGTATCTTTACAGTCCAAAACATGTAAAAATAAAAAACTGAATATATTAATTTTGTTGCTTGCTTATATTTATCTACAACTTTTTTCATTATGAAAGCATCAAGTTAAAATAAACCAAGACTTAAATTTAGAACATTTCTATTATTTGACTTGATGAAACAAGATTCAATGATATTCCTTTTAACTGTGTCATTACATGGGATTAAGTCTCTTGCTTGACTCCAGTTAATAGGATGATCTAAATCTCTCATATGTACGAATAATCCATTCGATATTTGCCCAGTTCTCACAGAATATTGGTGCTGTTTGAGACGTTGTGAAAGAGATTTACCGGTCTGTCCATAATAGACTTTATCACACCTTTTTGCAAGGAATTTCCATATATGCAGCCGGGAAGATCTTTAGGAGAATTTTTGATTACTAAACTCTAGACATTAATATTACTGAAACAACATTTTATGTTAAAAAGCTTTAAAATTCTTGGAATATCTAAAAAACCTTTCATCATAGGTTAATTTAGAATGTTATGCTACTAAATTCAAGTTTGTCATTAGTTGAATAAATGTTTTTTCTAGCTCTTTTCCATGCCACATATATAAAGTCCTTGGGTATTTAAGTTTCAATGCAATATCATAAATAGTTTTAATTTGTGTCAATAAACTGCGGGCTACAGACAAGTAAAGCCCTTAGGAACATCCCAGAAAAAAAAGGGAATTTAACATTTTGATGGTGATTGGAGTAGTAATGAACAAAAGAGCACTGTTAGTTGATTCCTTCGAAAGACTGAAAAGGTGAAATTTCTATCATTTCTATGGACAGTTACATCAAGAAAATTCAAATTACAATTTCTTTCTTCTCTACAGTAAATTTTATAGAGGGACTAAATTATTGAAGATTATAAGGAATTCCTG
The DNA here is from genome assembly GCF_015104395.2 of Macrobrachium nipponense. Classification (NCBI taxonomy): domain Eukaryota; kingdom Metazoa; phylum Arthropoda; class Malacostraca; order Decapoda; family Palaemonidae; genus Macrobrachium; species Macrobrachium nipponense. The sequence continues at coordinate 28,152,289 of NC_061107.1, read as the reverse complement.
GAGATTTTCATGAACTGTCCAAATACAGAAATATCATCCACATACCTAAACCATATAACTTTTTTGGGGCAAAATTCTTGGTAAGAGTTTTTTGTCTCAAAAAATTCCATGTAAAATATTGCTAAGACAGGAGATAAGGGATTACCCAATTAGCTAGGGCCAAACTTTTTGTACAAAAATTCCCCATTAAAAACAAAATTTACTATCTTTGATACATAACCTTATAGACTAATGATGTTTGCTACAGTTAAGGGAATGTCCATGGACGTTCTAAATTCATCCTCCAAATATTCAAGTAAGTCATCTACAGGCACTTTTGTAAATAAAGAGACAACATCAAAACTAACCATATTAAAATCAAAACATTCAAATTTAAACTATTCAATATGTTTATAAAACAACATTGTTTTTAACATTCGTGTTTAGAAATGTTTCCTACCAAAGAATTTTTACAAGCGATTTAGATAAATTATACGTAACTGAGCCCACTGAACTAATGATTGGTCTGATAGGGTTATTGATTTTATGTGTCTTGACTAACCATACATATAAGGTAGGAGACGACATTGCGGTGTAAATTGTTTAATTAAATGGTCCAAGCCCTTTCAAAATGGATTTAATTTGTTTATTAAAATGGGAGTTCCCTGTCTGTGTAGGGTCAGACCTCAGTTTCGTATAAGTATCAGTATCATTTAGCAATGTCATTATTTTACTTACATAGTCACTTTTATTCATTATTACCACTGCATTAGATTTATCTGCTTTTGTCACTTTCACAGTTTCGTCTTCTTTAATTTTCTTAAAAGCCTGGAGAAATCTCACGGGTACATTAGGGGGAGAAGGTTTACATCATAGCAGCCATACACAATACCTTTACAAATATTGATATCTTCAGGGCATAGGTTTTGATTAAATTTTTCCAAATGACAAAAGGATTTTGAAATGTCGACACAGTCCAGGTTACCATTAGATACACCAAGCTTCACCCATATCCCAAAGCTGCTGTCGTAGCACTATCCACTGGTTGTCTGATAAATTAATCATGAAGTCCACGTTGGCATGCTTAGTCCAGTCGCTTTCAGCAATAAGATTCTTCAGCTTGACTTGAAGCTTCCTTTCAAGACGGTTGCAGCATCCAATTCTTCCAATCGACAGGAACGTCTGATTAAGCCATACCGTCTGCTTCTAAGTATACGAAGCGCATCTTCTACTTCCACTTTTGTGATGTTGATGTGTTTCTGAAGTACGATGCGTTGAAACTCGTCGAAATGTCGCTCTGCTAGACAAAGATTCTCACTGGTAAAATCGTAATTTGAATTTTCTTGATGTAACTGTCCATAGAAATGATAGAAATTTCACCTTTTCAGTCCTTTCGGAAATCAACTAACATTGTCTCTTTTGTTCATTACTACTCCAATCACCGTCAAAATGTTAAATTCTCTGTTTTTTCTGGGATGTACCTTGTAATTTCGGTTAGGGTCAAATCTGTTTAGGTTTGTGACCGTGTGATATCCGATAATCCTGGATTATCTCTTTAATTTTTACCCTTTTGACAATTAGCCATCTGGTATTCTTGATCTTGTTGTGTACCTGAGACCTCTCTCTCCAAATATATTTCATTCGCTCCTTGACAATCTTAGTAAAGACGAAAGCGCTTGGATTTCTGACTATCATTTTCCCGTGGTATTCGCTAATTTAATGAAGCCCGACGTGCATCTACTGTGATTTTTTCAGCATATATATATACATATATATACATACATATATATATATATATATATATATATATATATATATATATCTATATATATATATATATATATATATATATATCTGTGTGTGTGTGTGTGTGTGTGTGTGTGTGTATCTATAAATCAAAGACTAATAGTTTAGAGTAAACGTCGCTTCTTGCAAGCATCAAATATTGCTTACTGCCTCGACTATGAATTTCACACATGCACACTTAAACAGCCCCTCTGCATTTAAAACATTGCATCCTTCAACAAGCACAGACCTTGGAGAATGTCTGGCCCACACAGATGACCCAAGCCCAGGAAATTCCAAATTATATATGCCTTTTGTCAAGACCTTCAGAGAAGCCCCCCCCCCCCCCCCCCCCCACCCCCCCCCCCCCCACACCCCCCCCACCCCCCCCCCCCCCCCCCCCCACCCCCCGACACTTCCCTCTTCCAAACGACGTCTCAATGTCCCATCTCCCAGTTGAATTCGCCCTTCTGCTGAAATGCTACCCTCTTCCAGGTAAACCGAACGACAAGAGCACAGGACAATTTTCCCACAAACTGCTCTATGAGCAAGAGCATGTGCT
>NC_061107.1:28133323-28140823 GCF_015104395.2 Macrobrachium nipponense | reverse complement strand
GAGAATCCAGCCCTGTGATTGGTTTATCAACAGCCAATCAGGAGCGTCGTAAGGGACAGGCCTAGAAATCGGATGTATGGTTGATGTGAATCTACTATAGCAATAAATGCTATTGGTGGCCATGCTTTCTAAAAGGTGAAGTAATATGTTAAAGTGTTTTTTGTTAAGATAAATTCTGGCTGACCTTGCATTAAAATAGGGATTATCCTTAACGGTTAATCTTGATGCACCTAAGCTTTGAACCATTAAGCTTTACTATTTTTCAACTGATGCTTTTTTTTACCATTTGTGCTCATTATGCTATTTCAATCTTTTATTAAATATTGACATCATTCATTTCGCGACATGATATAATTACTTTATCAGCGAAAGTATTCTTTAAATCTTTTATAATGTTGACTTCCCGAATTTCTAATATTTACAAACTTCTCAAGCATCAGGATCCTCCTTAAATTCTGATGGAAAATATTTTATCACCCCCGATTTAGACCTTACTCCTTAACTATTTGCTTGTGTTAGTCAACGCCTGCAAATATACCTCACCACTTACTCCATCGATCTCCCTTTAAAGGGTATTGTCATATGTAGTGAAGTAATTTCGCCCTTGCTTTTTGTAATTTTTTCTATTGATTAATCCAGTAGCCACCTTAGCCATGGCTGATGCGTTCCTAGAACTACGTGGATCAAGAAAACCGCGGATAAAGGCATAAAATACGTAACCCCGGATTTAGTGATATCCATGCATGTAAATACATACGTACTTTATAGTAAGGCTTATTTAATAAAAACAACTAATAAAAACTATTTTATGTTACGTATAATGAAGTACGCTCTCTCTCTCTCTCTCTCTCTCTCTCTCTCTCTCTCTCTCTCTCTCTCTCATAAAAAGAATTTTGGCCTTCTAGCCTTATCCCAGTGAGACTAAAGTAAGACGGAAGAAAAATGAGCATGTGTACTGCAACGGTACACGGTTTTTTTATGAAATATATCCTATTATTCACAACATTGTTTGAAGAAAATGAGTAATGCTTATTTATTTTTAAATATATCTTAGCTAATTGTGTGTGTTACCCATTTCTCAGTTCTTCATTGTTGCTGCGATGATCGATGATGATGATTGTTACAATGATTTGGAGCAATGCTAATAGTGAGGAATCGATGATACAGTGGGGTGATAATTAAAATCAACATCTCTCGAAGCTGAAGAACCATACTGATGTGCACATTAATATGACTCGCAGACTAGAAATAATTTAACAGCTAAAAACATTTAGACGGAAATAACTCTCTGGATATAAATGAGATCAGTCGATTAAAACGAGAAGGTCCTCAGACTTGGCTCATTGATTCCTCTGCCTAAAATTGTATTTAAGATCCGACTCAGTCCAGGTCACTTGGAGACGACACGATTGTCACTACTAATCTCAGACCTTCGTCGTCATATATGACCTTTGTATATTAGTCATTACGTAAGATTTCCGTGTGATTAAAATGGTTGGTAAAATACGATGGCTTTTATGAGTTTTAAATTAAATTGCTGCTTGTGTTTGAGAGAGAGAGCAGAGGAGAGAGAGAGAGAGAGAGAGAGAGAGAGAGAGTTTTATTTCACTTCGTTATGGGAAGTTCCATAAAAGCTAAAAATAGCCTCTACTAACAAGACTGTCCGCATTTCTGGGACCAATGGTGCTGACCAGAAAATAGCGCTCCGGATTTTCCATGTCTAGAACTGTAATTAGGTGCTGCAGGTTTTTCTTTTATTTTTAATAAAAAAAAAAAAAACATTCTTATACTCTTCCCCTCTATGCAGTGTATTCTCATCTTGTCACTTTATGGTAGATGACAAAATTTAGCCTAAATGTTTTGAAGGAACAAAAACTATAATACAAAAACTATTCAGATTTATTAAGATATATGGAGCCAAATGAAATCAACGTGTCACACTAAACAAAATTATGGAAAATTGTACGAAAAATTTAAGATATATTTGAGAAACTAACAAAACTATTGAAAAATAGTGTTCAACAGAAAATGTTGCCAACTTAGAAAATTATAATATTGTTATACATGAACGTTTTAGATTTTAAACCGTTAATTTTGACAACTTATACTCAAACGCACATATTTAGATAGATATATAGATAGTTTAATTGATAAATGTTTATTTTCCAGAAGTAAAGTTGTTTCTGAAAAAATATTAATGGACAACACAACAGAAATGTCAACTGCTTCTCGCAATACCTTAAGATACCCGCTCGATCTGAAGGTAATTTTTAGTGGTACAATAAATATGCTAATTTTATCATGATCATTGTTCAAGACTGCTATTAATCATCCGATTATGAAATGTATCTTGACAGAGATGTAAAAAGATATCCACGTTACCTATTATGCTGATAATGTAACTGCGGTAAATATTGTACAAATGTATAAGTCTTCGGTATATTTAATTCTCTTTTATGAGCTTCCCAACCTCTCAAAACATGAATGGTCAGTGCATAAAGAATCACAGGATTTTCCATCAACGAAAGGTAAAATAAGAACCGAACTTACGGGAAATAATGGTTAAAAAACCTGTGGTAATATCATATTCCTCAGTTCCTCCTTGCTCGTAAATAATATTTGGTTGTTAATTTTGAGAATATAAAATTCTTATGCATTTATGGGATCGAAATGCATACAACGTAGCACGATGAAATCAGAGTGGAATAAATTTCAGATATAATGAGTTTAGATATAGATTAAACAATAGAAAAATAAGTAAGTCTGTCAACCAGGAGAAAATAACGCCCCCGCCCCCCCTCCCCTTAAAAGTTACAATATTAAAAACAAAAGCGGTCATTGAAATGAGTCAAATTCAGATTTATCCAGAATGGGAAACAAGATTCCTTACATTTCTTGCAGTTGGAATGCCGATGGGGAAAGTTGGGGTGGAATTGAGAATCGGTAAAAATGTTATCAACGGCAGTGTCACTTGTACAAAGATAAGTCATCGCATCTTAGAGATTTTATTTCTAGTCCTGTATATTTTGGTTTTATAAATCGTGCGTTATAATGATCGTACATTCTGGCATAATATACACACACACACATTCGGCATGACCTAACTAGACTTCTATTTGTCCTGAATATTTTGATTTTATTAATCCTTTTTTATGATTTTATCATACAGCTTGGCATATTATCACACGTATCCGGAATATCCTACTTTATTCCCGTAGGCTTTGCGTCCATCTTATCAATACTGAGAGGAGGATTTTACCTTTAGTTTTTTTATATATAAACTGGTTGGTCTCAGAAGATTTTCCCAAAGGGGCATTCAGGGTAACGTTTTCCTTCTCTGTGAATGCTAGATGTTGAATTGTGATACCAAATTTATTTAAGTCACGGTGTGTTAAAATGTTATAGCAAGTTACAATAATAAGTGTTTCTGCTTATGAAGAAGGTGTTTTTGCCAGAATCTAAATAAAAAAATCAAATGTTACATATAGTCTAGATAGTTTATTACCTTATTCGAGTTCCTTTGACTGAAATTCTGAGGAAGCAAGGATTTAAGTAACAAAGAAAGGCCGAAGGTGATAAAAAGCCATCTTTTTCAGTTACACGTTTTTAATGTCTAAAATCTTTTAAGAAAATCAACAAAACGATTAGATGGCAAATGAAGCACACATATTCCCCTTTTCTAGAATGCTTCCCTCTTCTTCATCAAGAACTGAAGGCTGAAGGTCACTACACAACTGAAAGATATGATTAAGTTTCAATCTAATTAAAAACTACATCGGAGGATTCTTATATCTGGAAGCCGACTTTTAATCAGATGTCTTACAAGTCATAACGAGTTTCTTGTGACTGAAACAACTGTTTTTCTTTGTTGTTTTATCTCTCTCTCTCTCTCTCTCTCTCTCTCGCAAGGTAATAAGAGAAAAATACATAAAATATACGATGTTTGATCTTACAGCTGTTCTTCATCCAGTCATTGTCTTTTGAATATCTGAGCACCTCTGTACTGGTAATTCTAATAACTCTCTAGACAGAGAACATGAGTTGAATCTGTGAGTTTTGTCCATAAGTAGTAGTTCATATAAAATTTCTAAACAAGAATAATTTGATCCCCTTTATTCAAGACCCCTTACTTGGTAAAATATTCCCAGTGCATTAAAAGTTACTGGCGACAAAGTTCTATACCAAATCAAAAATCTCCATAGATAGATTTGAATGGCGTAGAGTTCGAGAACGACAAAAGTATACTCGCTGCCCTGCATGCATAAGATATCAATGCTAACCTTAACTAGATCGCTCTGCCTCCCTTGTTTTCTGGAGAAAAGTTTTATTGTATTTTGTTGTTGTTGTTGTTGTTGCCATAGACACTGGACAGCAAAGCAGCAAGTTTCTTTATATAGCACCAGTTCAGATCGAAGACATAAAGGAAACAGACTTGGGCCTCACCAAAAGGAACATCTGTGGGATGCCCCGTTTTTTTAAGATTGAAAGTTAAGGGAAACGCTTTATTTCCGGGGTATTGTTTCATAATAAGGATGTCACACCTGTACATGCAGATGCAAATAAGTCTAAACTGCGGTAAATCTGTAAATCTGTACCGACGTAAGCACCACACGTGTCACACAAATGTCGACTTCTTTTTCAAAAACCAACAAATTTTATACCACTCACAATCATGGCCTAACATAACCTTCCTTCACCCGAACTGCTGGTTTGTTATCCCCGTGAGTGGAAGACCAATGAGAAAACTTATTTTTTTAATAAATCAGTCCATCGTTTCAGGTTGATCGACCTGATTTGTGAGCGGGCATTAACGGTGCTTTTATTTATACGTAAAAAAATATTTGAAAATGTGAATAATTCCAAACTTTTTAATAAAAAAAATATATATATTTGCGGTCAATAATACAGAGGATCAATTCCTTATTTTTGTAGTAAGTTGCCATAACGACTGTCAGCAATGGTTTTGAATGCCTGCACCAAGGGAAGAATAAATCTAGAGGATATGAGCTCTAAAACGGGTTTAATCGTTCACTGTACATAATTAAAAAAGCTGAATAGTCATGAATATATTTGAGAAAGGCAGAATGGCAAGAAAAGATTGTTACATTATGTGGTTGTTTCGGAGCTAATGGAGGAATAAGCTGAGTTAATATAAGACAGAGATTATTGGAGGGAAGTATATCTATTCACTACTCGATTGAAACAGAAAAGAAACTTGAAGGCAGTATTAGCTGCAGTAAAATAGTTTAGCAGGTGGCTAGAAAATAATTTAAGTCAAGGATATGGCCAGAATACAAGAAAGGTTTGATTAAAGTAGGTTCAAGAGAAAATCCCGGGAAACCATTTAGAGGTTATTTCATCCACTAAGCGGTCCATAACACCCTTAAACTTGGGTATAGGGCATCAGTGGTGTAAGTCCTTGGTGCTGAGTCTTAAACCAGCAATACGCAATTAGGTCACTATTTATTTATCATTTGTTACTGTAAATTGAATATTCCCAAATTTTTTTTAAACCCCCCCTTTGTGAATTATCAATGAAATCTCTAATGGACCGTTGGAGGCTAAAACCGTTGTGCCAATATTCCAAGATATGCTTTGTCTATACTCCCAGACAACTACAACTGACACTTCCAAATTTCCATCTTCAAAAGAGATATTTGCATTTGCTAAAAACAAATAAAAAGCCTGGAATTTACACATATCGTTAGACGAACAACCGGTAATCAAACTTATTTAGAGCACACTTTGTTTGAAACCAAAGAAAAGGTAAGTAATTTCCTTGAGGATGAGGATTCCATAACTGTGAAGATACGCCTTTTTAACCTGTTTTCCTTTCCTCCCCTTTCCCTTCTCGCCTCTTCGTTGCGCGAACAACGCGGAAAAAAGTGACTTATTTCCGAAGAACTTTCTTTTAAAAAAGTAGGACTCTCACTCAAAACTGTATTTATTTTCGGGGGCTTTTCTGAGCGAGGGTGCAAGAAGTCTGCGTGGGTCATGGAAGCACCCAACATTAAGTAACAAAAAATCCGTATATTTTCTGTTCCCTGATTCAGTCACTTAAATAGATAAACAGAAAACATTTCATTACAATTCTGTATTTCCCTTTATCCGCGCCTATTTCTTCCTAATGAACAGCATATTCTTTGGGAGCTTGAATTTCAAGTCAGTGGCCCCTGTGGGTTTGTTCCATGTGAATAGGGCTCATCTTCTGAATAATAATAATAACAATAATAATAATAATAATAATAATAATAATAATAATAATAATAATAATAATAATAATAATAATAATAATAATAATATCCTTTTTTCATTGCAGTAAGCGTCTAGCCTTCTGGCCTAATCTCATTAACATTAAATAAAAGCCGAAGGGTTCACATCTTTCTTTGCTTCTTTTCTTTTTGCTTAATTCTCTCGTATGAATGAAAACGAGTCAACTCGATTACAAACAGAGAGCGCTGTCTTCTTAACTTCATTTGTTTTCTCAACACGGTTATTATGATCCTCTATTGTGTGGAAGACGTTCTGTCCTGTAATGAACTTCCTTTGTCCTTTTGGCTGGATTTTTACATTTCTCTTCACTAACATCTTTCCGTCTTAATTTTCAAAGAAAATTGGAAAATTGTCAATGAACCATTGATGAAAAGAACACGTTCCCTCTGGTAGATATATACATATACATACATTCATACATGCATACGCACACACACACATATATATATACATATATATATGTATATATATATATATATATATATATATATATTATATATATTTATATATCTACATGTGTGTATAATGTATATGTATATGCATATATATACCATGGGAACGTGGTCTTTGCATTATTGGGTTATTGGACAATTTTCCAAATTTGAAAATTATTTGATACAGTTTAGATTTTACTAAAAACAGAGCATTTGCTATAGCCTAGAACAGTTCAGCGCTTTGCTTGATTATCTCGTTAAACTGTTAAACTGCACAGTAATAATAATGGACCGCATTATACAATGCGATATTATACAGTATTTTAGTGTCGTAATTCATGAAATTACTAGAAACTGTTATTCACTAAAGGACAAATAATATTGCGAAAACTGGCACTCAAATGTCTGAGACGAGTTATAACATTAGACGGAGATCTCTCCAGGTGTCTTTTTCACGGTAGACAGACTAAAGAAGAAGAAAAAAAATTATATCGGATGATCCGTTGGTCTGCTGGAGATTTTAGCACATATATGCTTGTATTTACTTTGGATAAAAATCTTATTTTAACAAAAATAGTTAATGGAAATGTTCAATCTCCTGAATGATATTACAAGTATTATAATCACGTTGCGCTAAATACAAATCAGACCATAAACATTGGATTTAAACTAGAAACTGAATAATTTCCTATTCAGGGTATAGTAAGTATGGCCACAGGCTTTCTCTTGACTGTATAAAGTTGCAAGTCGTAAGACAAATGCAGTTTTGTAACCACGGAACCACGGGGACAGT
>NC_061107.1:28123323-28128323 GCF_015104395.2 Macrobrachium nipponense | reverse complement strand
GTTATAATTTAAAACATTTCCAAAAGAGAAATCACACTCACTTGACATAAGGAAATTTGTCAAATATGCTTTAAATATTCATGAACTAGTTGGGTTCGTTTTAAGAACAGTATTTCAAACTAAGCTTCTGGTTTATGCGAAAGCACATGCGTGAAGGTACTAAAACCAGGAGTGGCTAAACCTTGAATTATCCTTCTCGAGCATTTTCTCTGTGAAGAAAATTTCATGGAACCTCAAGCTCTATCAAGGATATATGACAGCATTAAGTTTTTTTTTTATCACTATTAACTTACAGATATTCTACAATGACGGGGTTCTCTCTTGCCCGAATTAAAGACGAGAAGATGTTGCTGACTTTATCATAAACTGCCTTTTATTGTTTCTCGAACTATATGAGGGAGGTCATGAGATCATGAATTAGGAGCAGAATCTCAGGTGCGAATTGTAGGTTAGATATCGGTGACGTCCTGCTTTTAGATGTCCCTGATAATTATTTGTCTCGATATATGATACATCAATAGGCCCTAGAAATCTGTAATGGATGAGTTTGGAAGGCACATTAAATAGAAATTGATGGATGTAAGATAATAATCGAATCTTCTTTCCGCGTAGTTTTCCACATTCATGCTGAGTATCGCAACGGTTCCATTTTCATCCATTAGCGGCTGCCTACCACTGTTGAAACTCTAATTGCAGCTGGGTGCAGCAAGGGTACATCTCTCTCTCTCTCTCTCGCTCTCTCTCTCTCTCTCTCTCTCTCTCTCTCTCTCTGTCAATTTCCCTCGCACTCCGAAGTATTAACCTATAGATTAACAAGGTTCATGGAAAGAAATAACAAGAATTTTGGCATTTTGCTAAATTCTATGATAGTTCATTGGATAATTTTAGTTTTACTATATCCATGACAATATTGTGAAAAAAGTAATAGTATCAGAAATTTCCACTAATTGTATATACGTAACTGGCAGAAATAATTTCTTGTAAAAGAAAAGATGGGAAACTGGGTCAATATTGTCAAAGCGAATTTAACTAGATGACACGATATTGTCAGTAACCATCTTCATCCATTCCCTAGGGCATGCCCCTGGCTGACCTTATTCTACCCAGTTTGAGTAACCTTGACCTATACTTCAAGATCGAAGAACCATACTTTTACCAGATCGATAAATTTCACGTTTCTGGGGTTTCATTGTACGTATATGGGAAAACAATATACAATTTTGTATTCACATTATTTGTGTGTAAAAAATGCTAAACAAATTTAGGATCATTTATGAGAAGTGACGCATATTTTTACAGAGTTATAAAAGAAATGTCTAAAATGGTTTAGGGAAATGTAACTTTGAAAACTATAGGAAAAGTGCCAGAAAATATTTCACTTTCGCTGCGACGGACTGGTCATTTGGAGAAAGAGGACTTTTCCCCTTGGGCCGGTGGTTAAAAAGGGCCTGTGGGCCGGTCTTTAGTAAAAAAAAAATTATAAATAAATACAAAAAAAATAAATATAAACTTTTAAAAAAGTTAGAGAGAAAACTTAAAAATCTGAAGAATACGGGAGCGAAGAGAATAGAATTGGATAAAAACAGAAAGAGAGAGAGAGAGAGAGAGAGAGAGAGAGAGAGAGAGAGAGAGAGAGAGAGAGAGAGAGAGAAGAGAGAAGGGGGGGGAGAGAGAGGCGGGACATGAATCTCATCACCAGCAAACCTTAATGCAGCCATTGCAAGAGAGTAACCTTGGAATGTCCCTATAAATGGTTGTTCCGATAATTTTATCAACATTTCCTGTAAGCTATCGTTCATTAACCACCAGCCAGTATACAATATGCCATCTTTTCCATTCATTATTAATAGCTAACTGGTTGGGCAACACTCAGAATTCTATGATTATACAGACACATAAATATATAATAAAGATTAATACAATAAAAAAAAACACTGTTCAGCAGGGAAACTGTAATAATGGAGAGTGAACACATGATAACATTCTATTGTTATGTCGAATATATGATCAAACCGCTCAACTCAGGGCCGTATTGCAATGTTCTTTTGTGTTCTAGACTTCTGGCTATACTGCTAGCGAAAGGTTACACACATCACACAGGTAGTAAGACGCTACTCAATCGCTATTCCTTGTATGTTATTTTCTCGTGGCTATTATTATGCAAGTTAAAAAAAATCTTTTGTGTTTCATTCTGCAAACTTTGGATATAACAGTTATCATATAGAAAATGGCAAAGAGCAAAAGACTGCAGCATACCAAGTCAAAGAGCAGAGGTTCTTTTGTCAGCTTTTTGTCTAAGACCACTGTTAATAGTATTTTAGGTACAATTCAGCAGATTATTCAGGAATCCATTGCTAATGAAGTTCGTAAAGCTAGAATGTTCTCTGTGCAGATTGATACAACACAGGATATTACCTTGCAGGAACAGTGTGCTGTTGTTCTTAGGTATGTCATAGATGTATTCATGAGAGACTTGTTGCAGTTGTGAATTGTGAAGCAGCTACAGGAGAGTATTTTTTTTTCAAATTTTGAATGAATGATTGAAAGTTTTCTGGTTCAAATTTTGAAGAATGTCCTAGAAAAACTTGAACTGGATGTAAGCAATTGCATTGGTAATGCCACAGATGGAGCTCCCAACATGCAGGGTTCATTATATGGGATTCTCTGCTTTACTTTCTTCCCATTCACTCAATCAAGTTCATGTATGTTGTTATGCACATGTTTCGAATTTAGTACTGGCAGAAACAACCGGTGCAGTAATAGCAAGTACCTCGCTTTTCAACTTATTGAAGGATATTGCAGTCTTTATCAGAGAATATTATAAGCGAATGATGATTTGGGTGAATGAAAACAAAAGTTCTCGCCATCAACGCCTCTCTCCTATCTGAGAAACTCGCTGGTGGGCTAAAGATAATGCTTTAAGAAGAATATTTGGAAACTTTGGCAAGCCTGATAATCCTATACACAGATGTTCTGCTAACTTTGGCTACCATACAAGAACATGAAAATATGAAATCAGATGTTCGCAGCAAAGCCAAAGCATACATTGAATCACTACTCAAATATGAAACCATACTACTGCTCGAATTTCTTCGTATATTTGAGCAGACTACTCCCCTTTCGAAATATTTGCAAACCAACAGAATGGATGTTCTCTCTGCGTACAGAATGGTTGCTACTACTAAAGAGAGTTTGGATAAAGTAAACAGAGATTTTGGAGGTATTAAGGTGGCTGCAGATCATTTTGTTTGTTGGTCTAATGAACAGCTAGAAGATGAAGAGAACGCAGATTTGGAGTTGGAGGTGCAGACAATTGCCACTGAAAAGAGATAGAAAGAAGAAAACGATGCCTGGCGAGAAGGTTTATGATGAAATGCTGAATGACGCAGAGAGGGCTTATGAAGTTGAGGTATATAATCCAATATTGGACAAAGTCACACAGAGCCTCAGTGATCGATTTCTTTCTCATGGGACTTTACAACGATTTATCGATTCTAGACCCAAGAAATTTTGATCAGCTGAAGAAGAGCAAAATTGAGGAGTATGTCTTTATTTAAAGAACTTAGCCATTGCTTAAGTTCGACAGCCGGGCAACAGCTAAAAACTTGAAGTTGGAATTGAGGAGTCTAGCTACAGACTGGGAAAAATTGAAAAATGCACCCTTGGAAGACTACACCGTTAAAGATATGAATGATGAGGATGAACACGAGTCTTATTTAAATGAAGACAGTTATGAGACATTTGCAACGAAATGTTCATCATGTAAGAATTGTTCAGTCTGCCGTTACCAGATACTCAGTAGGTACAACTTGTTAACTGATGCCTATCATATAATTGGTCTAGCTTACAAGTATCTCCTGACCTTGTCAGTTACTCAAGTTTCCTGTGAGAGACGTTTTTCTACCTTGAAATTCATAAAAAATCGTCTAAGAAGCAGACTCACAGGATCACCTCCTGGAGTTTTTGCCAATGACAGTAGAAAGGGATATATTAATGTCTCTCGATAATGATTTAATAATTGATAAAGTTGCATCCAAGAGTGACCTATTAAAGAAAATTTTTATAATCTAAAATAAAAGTAATTCCTTTAGCTATGCCTGTATGTGTTTTATTTTTCCCAGAGCCGTTTATCCGACCCATCACTATTATATATATATATATATATATATATATATATATTATATAATATATATATATATATATATATATATATATATATATATATATAATATATATATATGTGTGTGTGTGTGTGTTGTGTGTGTGTGCGTGTGTGTCTGTGTCTGTGTCTGTGTAGCCTGTTTTCATTCAAATGTATACTTTCATTTCAAGATATACCTCCCCACTTCTATTTAGCTCCATCTGTAAGTGGAGCGGTCAACTTCCAAAGTCCTTGGCCGAAATTTAGTCCCAGTCTGACCCTGCACTTTCGGTTACCTATTTGACAAATGTAATATTTTAGAGGTACCGAATGACTTCAGGTTTAGAATTTGCATAACGCCTCCTTCGAAAATTGCTATATCGGTAAATCTATAAGGAACTTAAGTTTCTCTTTATCAGTTTTACAATTATTCGGTGGAAATCAATGGACAGTGAAAAAGAAAACGTTTAGCCACTCTCTTCCCGTTACTTTATGAAGCAATCATATTGTACTTGGAATTAACTATAAACCGTCCATGGTTAACAATTTAAGGTATTCATGTTGCAGAAGTTATGCAAAGGGAATAATTCTATACATATTTATTATCTTTTTGATATAACTTTATGATGGGATATTTTTTTTTGCAGCGAAATAAATATCATACGATTCATTTTCATTATTTTCGTACTGCAGTCACGTGAGGAATTTGAAGTCAGACAAACGTTAAAAAGACATCATTTGTAATGATGACAGATTACCTAAGAGAACCTTTATGGAATAACGCCATCACTTTTAGAAAACACTCAGAAAACATTTAAAGACTTGAAAAATAAAAAACAATGAAAAATTTGGTGATTGG
>NC_061107.1:28110823-28118323 GCF_015104395.2 Macrobrachium nipponense | reverse complement strand
AGCAAATTTAAATGTAAATGTGTTAATGGCAGCTAAAACAATGCTTTTATTGTGTACTTTATTCCTTTTCCTCTTTTGCCCTTTTGTCATATTTACTATTCTTTTATTTTTTTGTATAACAATGTTGATCATTGTTTCCTATCTTTAAACGTTAATATGATAACTTTTCAACTACTTTTGTCTTCGATCTCATAGAAATTCTCTTCATTGCAATTTAGTTAATTTTTTTTAACAACGTGTATTCGGCAATGACCATTTCGTTTTCATCTTTATTTTCATGTACATCCGCTCTCAGGATGTGCTAAATCCTTGAGAGAGAGAGAGAGAGAGAGAGAGAGAGAGAGAGAGAGAGAGAGAGAGAGATACAAGGATTAGGATGTCTCAAAGACTTATTAGTCCATCCGAAGAGACATCATGCTCTCACTTTTCTCTAGGAGCAGGTTTTACTATTCCTTCAGTGGCCTAATGATTTTGTCGAGCTTTCTTTTAAACTCTTCCACACTGTTGCTGTTTACAGCTTCTGGTGGCAGTTTATTCCATGTGTCACCTATCATGTATGTGAAGACCTTCCCACAATGAGATATACTGTATCTCTTCAGTTCTAGATTCCGTCCAGAGAAAGAGAAGTAGGGGTGGGGGGGGGGGGGGGGGCATACTCAGAGAAGGCCGGAGCTCAGAGAGGAGAGAGAGAGGGAGAGGAGGAGGCGGGAGAGAGAGAGAGAGAGAGAGGTTGGACGTTCTCTTCTGCATTCTAAGTTCCCAATCGCACTGGTGACGTCTTCCCTCATTGATAACAAGTCCGTCCTTTTCAGCAGTGAGGGAAAAAGAGAATAGTATTACAAATGCTATGTAATAAGTCTCAATTAGTTTTACGTATCTAAGAAGTAATGGACTGACATAGATGATTACTCCATAGTGAGCTAAAGATAATTGGTAAATATTACCATGTAAATTCATTAACTCGGACTAGACAGTAACGATTACTCACTCGCGCAATTTCTCTTGTTTTTAATTTTTATGTAGGCAAAGAATACGTTCATATTTGTTGTCAATATTTTGAACAGATAAGATTTTACGAGAAAAGAGGAAATAGGTAATTCTCAAAGGTTAGTTCCTTCGAGTTCCGATAAAGATGGACATATCTGGGTGGAACGCTTCATTTTCATTTCCCTCAGAAAAATGCGAATTCAGAACAATGGAAACGATAATGAAATTATACTATTTCGGAGAGATAGGAATTGATATGAATGTTAAATGATAATGAGAAGAATGCGACATGAGTTTCTCTTCAACAAGTCTAACATCATTAATTTCTTATATAACATTTAAGGATATTTTTCCTAGTGTGGGTTTGTGCTGTAAATCAAAATTATTGATACCAGATTGATACGGGAATGATGGCGATTCATTCTTCAAAACAGAATGAGATATTTTCAGCAAAAGGTAACTAATGAGTATTTTGACTGTAGCTAGAGTTAGTGTTGTACAGTTGCAATATTAACCATTAACAATGAGTGATGTTACAATGAAACAATTACACGAAATAGATTCAATTTCGCTAATAGTTGTATTTAGGGAATAAATTTAAATATGAACTAATTATTGTCCTAAAAGCGACTATTGTATAGATAATTTCATGTTGAATAAGTCATGATAATCAGTGTGGATTAATTTTGGCTCAGTAAACACATTAGTAAAACAACTACGGCTGTCAGGACTGACGGGAATAATGGAGAAGTTGAAATTATGAGTCATTTACTAATGATTAGCCCCATAGATCTGTTGTCGTTTCCCGATGTGATTCTAAAAACAGGACGTGTTTTTCTTGTTGTATTTGCATAAGTACTGTAAAAATGTATTGGAATACTGGTTGGATATAGTTGATGGTAAAACTAAATTAATATTATAGATATATATATATATATATATATATAGATATATATATATATATATATATATATACATATATATATGATATATATATATATATATATATATATATATATATATATATATATATATGTGTGTGTGTGTGTGTGTGTGTGTGTGTGTGTGTGTATCACGCACACAACAACACAACTGGGAACAGATAGCGACTAAGTCTTCATTCAGAATAAGTATTGTTTATCAAAATATGTTTAACAAATATTTTGTACAGCTATAATCAACCATTAGTATTGAATAACTTCATATGGGAGCAATAATCCAATTTGATTTCAATTTTAGTAACAATTTTAATTTAGGGAATAAAAGAACTAATATGCATATAAATATTCGCATATATTTATCGCCGAAATAACTATTTAACGGATAATTTAATTTCTACCAGGTCATCACGATCAATGTGAATTACTTTTGGCGACATAAACAATCATTACCGCAACCACCGCTATCAGGATTCATTCGAATATTACCAAAACATAAACTGTGTTTATGGATCATCACTGGATCTGACTTCCCCTGCCGGTTGATTTTGATAACAATTCATTATTTGCTGGTTTTGTATAATTGCCCAAAAATAAAGCGAGCTGGAATACTGATGGAACATATTTGATGCGTAACCAAATATATATATATATATATATATATATATATATATATATATATATATATATATATATATATATATATATATATATATATGTATGTATGTATGTATGTATGTATATATGTATGTACACACATATACAGACATACACACTCACACACATATAATATATATTTGGTATATATTTTTTGTTTTGTTTTTTGTTATTATACGTTTATATGCATGCACGGCTTTATTTGCGGGAGAGGACTGTTTGCCACAAAAGTGAAAACGTTTCATCACGAGGCAACTTACGCGACTCTATTCTATTCTAATGAAACTTCGAAACGATATTTTGATAAAGTTTTATCTGAGGCAAGAGAGAAGGGAAGTTTATTTCCACGTTATCCAACGCCCTTCAATAGCAAACTCTGTACAATGGACCCAATCAAGATACTTCCCGCGCTTATTGTTCAGCCCTGCTCTACCAATCAGATTTTCTTGGGGTCTTCCGCTCTCTTGGAAATACAAGTAATTTACAATGGTTATAGCATGAAAGGTAATGTCAGTTACGGATGAAATGCAATTTAAATTTGAACTAACACCATCACAACAATTAATCATCCTTCAAAAACGATATTTGGGTCTTTCAATTAGGATTGAATTTCCTTCAGAGGACATCGTTGGCTTAGCGACGCATCGTAACTTGCTACCACATGGAATCGAAGGGAGAAAGCGAGATTGTACGCTTTAGCTGCCTCTTCCTTGTACAGCCAAGATTTGGCATTTTATTCGTTCTCGGTTATTCCTAAATCCTATAATCTTTCCTCCATTGAAATGCTGTTGGCCTTTTGTTTCCTTGGCAGTTTATTCACGACCCAATTTAAAACCTCCACCATTTTGTTTTAAAGAGGAAGGCGGAAAAAGAACCACTATACAAAACGATCTATGCAGAAAGGTTAAACAAAATTGAAAGCAGGTGAAAGTCTGAGAAGTTGTTTTAGAGTTCTATAATTTGCTTAGGCTCCGGCATCTTACTGATGTTAAAGACGGATAGTGTTGATGCGTAAGTTTTCCCCTTTGTTACCTTCTCAAAAATAGTGTTCGTTTTGACTTTCCTAGTTTATTTATTTAATATTCTGCCACCATGATCAGTCCTCTTGAACATGTCTTAGAAAGCTAAATACGAAATTCCTTAGAATGCAAAAACTGGTTCCATTGCTTCACTGTATAGTAGTACGTCTACATATATCACCCATAAATACATAGATGTATAAATGCGTGCAAATAGATTCTACTGTTATAACAGGATACACCTCAAGTATAAAATGCCCATTAAAAACTTCGGTTGACTGACTCCCACCCTTATCAAGGGTTTGAGTCAGTCTACCGAAATATAGTCCTTACCTTTAAACCAGATTGTTTTAATGTTGGCCTTTCATAACTTTATATATATATATATATATAATATATATATATATATATATATATATAATATATATATATATATGTATGTATGTATTTGTATGTATGTATGTATGTATGTATGTATACGCATTCATTTTTATCTCGAGAGATTCGCTGAGACATTAACACATTCACTGACTCTCGACAACAAACACCTCATACACAGGAGAAACGTCAGGCAGACAAAGCGACCCTTAAATAATTCCGCACCAATCCTATACCAATTAGCCAAGCCGGAATCGTCGGGGAGTATCCAACCCTCGCAAGGGAAGGAAATCGCCCCTCCTATCGGTGGACTGGCAAAACTTCAATTGAAGGGGATTTAGCTCAATCCAAAAATGAGCGGAATGTTCTGGTAATGAATGAAGGATGAGAAAGAAGGGAAGGGTCTGTGGCCCTTTGGGACATTAGTCAATGATTGATTGTAACATTTATGTCATTTGAAGTTTGTAACACAGACTAGAGAGTTAAAACTAGTTTTAATATTTTTTGACAAAAAGGCATATATAGTTTGGAATTTCCTGGGCTTGGGAGTTCATTCTGTGTGGTCCAGACATTCTCCAAAGGTCTGTGCTTGTTGAAGGATGCAATGTTTTAAATACAGAGGGCTGTTTAAGTGTGCATGTGTGAAATTCATAGTCGAGGCAGTATGAAATATTTGATGCTTGCAAGAAGCGACGTTTACTCTAAACTATTCAAGTCTTTGATTTATATATACATACATACACACACACACACACACACACACACACATATATATATATATATATATATATATATATATATATATATACATATATATATATGTGTGTGTGTGTGTGTGTGTGTGTGTGTATATGCATATATATAGCTGAAAAAAAAAATCACAGTAGATGCACGTGGCTTCATTAAATTAGCGAATACCACAGGAAAATAAAATGGTAGTCAGAAATCCAAGTGCTTTCGTCTTTACTAAGACATTGTCAAGGAGCGAATGAAATACATTTGGAGAGAAAGGTCTCAGGTACACAACAAGGTCAAGAATACCAGATGGCTAATTGTCAAAAGGGTAAAAATTAAGAGATAATCCAGGATTATCGGATATCACACGGTCACAAACCTAAACAGATTTGACCCTAACCGAAATTACAAGGTAACATACCAGAAAAAACAGAGAATTTACATTTGATGGTGATTTGCAGTAGTAATGAACAAAAGAGGCAATGTTAGTTGATTTCCGAAAGACTGAAAAGGTGAAATTCTATAATTTCTATGGACAGTTACATCAAGAAAATTCAAATTACGATTTTACCAGTGAGAATTCTTCGTCTCGCAGAGCGACCTTTCGACGAGTTTCAACGCATCGTACTTCACAAACACATCAACATCACAAAAGTGGAAGTAGAAGATGCGCTTCGTATACTTAGAAGCAGACGGTATGGCCTTAATCAGACGGTTCCTGTCGATTGGAAGAATCGGATGCTGCAACCGTCTTGAAAGGAAGCTTCAAGTCAAGCTGAAGAATCTTATTGCTGAAAGCGACTGGACTAAGCATGCCAACGTGGACTTCATGATTAATTGATCAGACAAACCAGTGGATAGTGCTACGATAGCGGCTTTGGGATATGGGTTAAGCTTTGGTGTATCTAATGGTAACCTGGACTGTGTCGACATTTCAAAATCCTTTTGTCATTTGGAAAAATTTAATCAAAACCTATGCCCTGAAGATATCAATAGTTTGTAAAGGTATTGTGTGTGCTATGAGTAAACCCTCTCCCCCTATGTACCCGTGAGATTTCTCCAGGCTTTTAAGAAAATTAAAGAAGACGAAACCTGTGAAAGTGACAAAGCAGATAAACCTAATGCAGTGGTAATAATGAATAAAAGTGACTAGTAAGTAAAATAATGACATTGCTAAATGATACTGATACTTATACGAAACTGAGGTCTGACCCTACACAGACAGGGAACTCCCATTTTAATAAACAAATTAAATCCATTTTGAAGGGCTTGGACCATTTAATTAAACAGTTTACACCGCAATGCGTCTCCCTACCTTATATGTATGTTTTAGTCAAGACACATAAAATCAATAACCCTATCAGACCAATCATTAGTTCAGTGGGCTCAGTTACGTATAATTTACCTAAATGGCTTGTAAAAATTCTTACTCCTTTGGTAGGAAACATTTCTAACACGAATGTTAAAAACAATGTTGATTTTATAAACATATTGAATAGTTTAAATTTGAATTTTGATTTTAATATGGTTAGTTTTGATGTTGTCTCTTTATTTACAAAAAGCCTGCCCTGTATGACTTATTTGAGTATTTGGAGGATGAATTAGAACGTCATGACATTCCCTTAACTGTAGCAAATATCATTAGTCTCATAAGGTTATGTATCAAAGATAGTAAATTTTGTTTCAATGGAGAATTTTTGTACAAAAGTTTGGCATAGCAATGGTAATCCCTTATCTCCTGTCCTTAGCAATATTTACATGAAATGTTTTGAGACAAAACTCTTACCAAGAATTTTGCCCCAAAAAGTTATATGGTTTAGGTATGTGGATGATATTTTCTGTATTTGGCCAGTTCACGAAAATCTCCAGGAATTCCTTAATAATCTCAATAACGTTAGTCCCCTTCTATAAAATTTACTGTAGAGGAAAATTTGAATTTTCTTGATGTAACTGTCCATAGAAATGATAGAAATTTCACCTTTTCAGTCTTTCGGGAATCAACTAACATTGCCTCTTTTGTTCATTACTACTCCAATCACCATCAAAATGTTAAATTCTCTTTTTTTTCTGGGATGTTCCTAAGGGCTTTACGTGTCTGTAGCCCGCAGTTTATTGACGCTGAAATTAAAACTATTTATGATATTGCATTGAAACTTAAATACCCAAGGACTTTTGTAGATGTGGCATGGAAAAGAGCTAGAAAAACATTTTATTCAACTAATGACAAACTTGAATTTAGTAAGCATAACATTCTAAAATTAACCTATGATGAAAGGTTTTTAGATATTCCTAGAATTTTAAAGCTTTTTAACATAAATGTGGTTTTCAGTAATATTAATGTCAAGAGTTTAGTAATAAAAAATTCTCCTAAAGATCTTCCAGGCTGCATATATGAAATTCCTTGCAAAAAGTGTGATAAAGTCTATTACGGACAGACCGTAAATCTCTTTCACAACGTCTCAAACAGCAACATATTCTGTGAGAACTGGGCAAATATCGAATGGATTATTCGTACATATGAGAGATTTAGATCATCTTATTAACTGGAGTCAAGCAAGAGCCTTAATCCCATGTAATGACACAGTTAAAAGGAATATAATTGAATCTTGTTTCATCAAGTCAAATAATAGAAATGTTCTAAATTTAAGTCTTGGTTTATTTAAACTTGATGCTTTCATAATGAAAAAAGTTGTAGATAAATATAAGCAACAAAATTAATATATTCAGTTTTTACATATTTTGGACTGTAAAGATACTTTGTAATTTCGGTTAGGGTCAAATCTGTT
>NC_061107.1:28095823-28105823 GCF_015104395.2 Macrobrachium nipponense | reverse complement strand
TAATATATATATATATATATATGTGTGTGTGTGTGTGTGTGTGTGTGTGTAATCCGAAAAAATTTCAAAATGGTAATAAACTAAGTCTTCAAGAAGAAGAAGAAGAAAAAAAAAAAAACTAGAACGCGACAGCTTTCGAAAGTTGATCATAAAACAGCGCACTTGGCATTTCAGATGAAGATGCATAAAATACGTAAAGAACGTTCTTTGATCTTGAGTAAAATCTTTATTCGGAATCCGTTTTCCTTCTCTCGCAAAATTTTTACTAAAGGACGGGCTGTTTCTCTTTGCAAATATTCTTTAGTTGATTCCAAGGCCATTCCAATCGGCTTCCTGATGCGGATTCTCAGGAGAGAAGGGAATTTGGAAAAAAGGGACGACCATTTCCTTTAATATATGTTTTTATCTGTCGTAACGAAATGTAATAACACATGTAATTATATCCATTAATAGTACGTCTGATTTTTGTCAACTGATCTGTAGTTCGTTTCAAAGGAAAACATTCACATCATTTAATGATCATATACCTGCATATGCGTATACGTAGAGTATTCTTTTTTTTTAAAGCCAGAATAGAATTTTTAACGTCACCTTTTTAATATACAAATAATATCTAATATGCATAGAACTATTTTGATAACCGGAAAGATATTGTAGCTTGTTTGCGATCATCTATAGAGTAAAATTGAAATTCAAGCTTCGAGTTACTTATGTAATAACAACCTTAAGGAAAAATAATTAAAGATTGTCATTGGCTTACATGAATTGAATTAACCAATACTTATTTAAAGAACGACGTAATAGCACAAGGTAAAACCGTTGGAGAATTATTTCAATAACATTTAGGCCATAAAAGTTTACAGTAACTTTTTACAATAAATTTTTTTTTAATATATCTAAAAGTATAAGAAAATGAACCGAAATAACATTTTGGCGAGATGGCAACGATTTGCCAATGGCGGGAATGTCTTTCGAGCTAATGATATTATCTAAATAGGTCCTTTGGTGATATATTGTAGGTTTTCGATTAGAGACCGTAGTAAATCGAATAGAAATGCATTGTCACTCATGATAATATTAATAATAAAAATAATAATAATAATAATAAGACCTTGTTTGCGTTGTCCCATAGGACGTGATATTTCGCCTTCTTTGACAGGTCACCTGGAACGTTGGAACAAATTAAATGACCTTTGTATATCAGAAGTGTTCGCCACCTAGATTTTTTTAAGCAGCTTTTGTTTTATCGTATGAAGTTATACATACATAAATACACACACACATATACATACATACATATATATATATATATATATACATATATATATATGTGTGTGTGTGTGTATGTGTGTGTGTGTGTGTGCGCGTGTGTCTATATATGTGTGTGTGTAATGTTCACTCGGCATAATATAACTTGCATCTCAACCGCTCATCCTGTAAACCTTTTTACATCGAAATCCATTATATGAACAGAGAGTGTGAACAATAACCAGCTTTCATTCCTTTCCCTTGACATCAATACAGTTTATATAAATCCCATCTTCTCTCCTCTGTTCTTATAAATCCTCTTAGGCAAGAGAACTGAATCCTCCTTGCTGGCGACTTGATGAGCCAAGTCGCTTCGAGAACTGAACGATATTTTGGTCTGTTCCTTTGCCATCATCATAATGCTTTTCATCCTTGAAACGGCCTCTCCAATCGTCTACGAGCCATTTTCCTTTGACGTCTTCCCCAGCTCTCGATCCTCCTTTGTAAGGCTTCCTCAGAATGCTTTTCATCTCCGCGTAAGGGTTAGAAGGGGTCCTGCGAGCTCCTCGTTTGTTTTTTTTTTTTTTTTTTTTTTTTTTTACCTCTGGAATACGTTAATTTGATTTCTCTGTGGTACTAGTTACTTGGAACTGAAGGTTATTCAAGAATATCCTATCTTATTTTTAGAAGAATACAGCCTCCTATATATATATATATATATATATATATATATACATATATATATATATATATATATATATATATATATATATATATATATATATAATATATATCATAAACCATTAACATATAATAGTGGCACCAGCAAGTGTGTAGAATTGCTTTGCAATACAGCTCCAGAGCAAATAACGAAGAGTTACACTCCAGGAGCAATTATAAGCCTTTGTGTATCGAAATCCGTAGGAACTAACATAAGTCTGAAATTCCTTTATTTCTCCTTTTTTGTCTGTCTGTGCGTCAATGTGTCTCTCTGTCTCTCATGCTTCTATGTAAATCTTAACCCAGTCTAAAATACAGTGCTATATGATAGCCTAGCCAAGCAACGGAACGCTATAAAATGCAGACATATAAAATAAACCGAGAAAAATAGAAAGAAGATTAATGACTGTTTCGGTACTCTTTTTTTTCCAAGTTACTGCAAGGCGTAATTACATTCTTTTAATGACTAAACAATGAATAGCAATTAATCATACTAGGGGCACACGTGAATGACAAATACAAAAATCAGCTGTGATTATAAAGCTTCGACGGTGCCGTCAAAGATGAAATTCCTTGCCGCACATGGATAGGTTTGTTAAGATTAAGCTGGCCTTATGCCCGCACGGGCTCTTGCTCATAGAGCAGCCCGTAGGGGAACGCGTAGATAAAACCAGACGACGAATGCAAGGGCGAGTTGAGAGTTTCCTTTCCCACTCACGATAAAGGCATCCCTCTGAAAGAGGGGGATTGATTTAACTATAGGATTGGCGAGAAACGAAGCCCTAATACCATGCAATTGAAATAATAAGGATTCACTAACTATCAACGTGCCCACGAATGTCACAGCCAATAGAAATTCACTCGCATCGTACTGTCCACGAAGTGGAATTGACTAGCATTCACGGGTTGAAGGGGGTCGTAGAAGTTTCGAGAAGTTATATCAGTTAGGAGTGAAAACAGGCCGCCAAAATACTCGAGTTCGTCCTAGGCTTCCGTAGGCATCCAAAGGCGCTATACAGTTACAATGAATTGGGACACAGCACCTGGAGCAAGGGTTTGGCAGTCCCTTGAAATGTGCGAATGGAGAAGTATTTGCCAATAACCATCTGGGGATGAACCCGACACCACGGCCGAGTTTTGGAGGCTAGGCTGCCTCAGGGTCCAATATAGCCGTCGCTTCAGGTAGCTACCTCCAGTCTTTGCAGCGGCTCTCTCTCGCGGCAACCAGGAACACGAGACATTTGGGCAGCAGAGGAGGAAAGGAACACGAATGACAAAATGATAGAAATATTCCATGTGGGCAGCCATTTGCACTTCGTTTTCATGGGGGCTGCTATTTTGTGACTGAGGCTTAACACTGCACATAAAAACTGAATAAAATATAATTGACATTTGCCTCCCAGGAACTTGCGTGTGCGATCCGAATATGATTTTATTTACTGATGTAAAATTCTATAAACTAAATCAAGGTATTATGAATGATGTTTTCGTCAACGGAATGGCCAAAAAGCAATAAGCAATAATTGCACGGATAGGAAAAAAAACCCGTGAATAATAGCTACCTCGCCTGAAAATATAATGATCACGGTCAACTTTCTATTTGATAAGACTTTTGTACAATATAAAATCTTAAGTTAATACAAAAATTTTATCCACAAGTGTTTTACTTTCAGAGGGAGCTCCTGATCAGACGCGGTTGTTACCTAAGCAGTGAATTTATTACTAAAATGCTTTGGCTGCATCAGTACAATCTTTACCCATCCAGTTCTACGTAAAGAAGAAGAAACATGAATATATTTGAATGATAATTTTCAGGAAATCTCTGGAACATCAGAAAATCACTTTAACGAACGTTGTGGCATAATCACCACAAACACTATAATGGCCAAAGAAAAGATAACATTTTATCATTAATACTTTTCCATCTTACAAACGTTAACTCTGATAACTAAAAAGATACCGACACATGGAGTGATTTTGGACTCATCTTCAAGAACAGAAAAACTAGCGGGGTCGATATTCATTGTTCACCTCGATATTATTCGGCAGTATTACTATATTGTCCATCTATTTCAATAGAATGTTGAATGACGCTTTATTTATATTTACCATAAAATAAAAAGCATAGTAGGGGAAAAAAAAAAACAGCATATCTTGACATATTCAAGGATACGCAAGATATACGATTTTTCGAAATACAAAATAATTCTAATTTTAAAATAAAAGAAATGATCATCACTGTGCAATGAATGAGAGTTTCTCCACAAATCGGACATTAACTTAACGTGATAAATACATAATAAAGGATAATTCCACATTCATTGTAATGTATAACCGCAATCATTTTTTCGTCCGATTCTCTCTCTCTCTCTCTCTTTCTGTGAGAACGGGAAGCAACTCGTCCTAGCTCGAGGGAACGTTCCTTAATATACCGCCAAAGAGGCCAGCTGGAGTTCGCCATCTTGCCACGGCTGTCATTATTCATAATGGATGAAAGGCAGGCATCCCAAAATCTGCAGATAATCCGTGAATGCATGAGGATAGTATCAAAGCCTCTTCCCTTATGACAAGTGCCGGGATTCTCGAATTAATGAATTATATTTGTTTCAGCATCCGCAAAAAAAGATTCTTTTACGTCTTACCTTTCAGAAATATAATCAGAAGTGACTTTATTACCTGATCATACGTCACGATCAGTTCCATGTAAATGGTTATTCGTTTTCTCATTTTTTCGGGGGTTCCATGTAATTTAATTTCATACATTACCTTTCGTTCTCTCTGTATACAGATTACAGAACCATACAGATATCATGTGCATATTTTGTATGTTATACTTATGCCTATACAGAAAACACACACGGCCAGACTTAAAACATATATGAACAGTAACATAATAACAATAATAAAAAAAACCCACTGATACTTGTTCTAGCTGTCATCTTCCACCTGACTAACTAATTAAAACTCGCAACGAAATCAGCGCCCAAATGCCAACCGCGAATCGAGATACCAATCGGAGAAACTCGCCTAAGGGGACTGCGGGTCTTCGGAGTTTCAGATGAGGATCTCATCCTCTAATAAGGCCTTCGGATCATATCCGGCTGAAGTTGGTGGGGACTAAAACTTAGCCATGGCCAGTAATTACACAAGGGAAAGACTTCAGTGATATCATAGACTAGCGATTCAGCCTTTGTTATGAATGACTCATAGTAAGAGACACTTGGCACGAATTGGGATATTTATTTGTTTTTGTTTCTGCACTTGACATCACACTCTTGTTGAGATGTTATTTTTCAAGCGAAACTTAAGAATTTTTTAAACTTAGTACCAAAATAGATATTCTCAGTATACTGCTAAAATTTACGACGAATATATCCATGTGGAACAACGCAAAATTCAGAAAAAACAGTATTTTTCGTATTTCTGCGATTATCGATTCCGATACGATAAAAAAAGACTATCTAATTTTGACAAAGTATTGGAATCACTATAGACGAATATGCTGGGATTTATATAAGACAACGTTGAAAACAGAGTTGTAAGTAATTATATTCGCTCAAATCGTATCGAAAGTACCACAATCAGATGAATTAACTGACGCACAGAAAAAAAGAGGACGTACCACCGGTATCTAGTAAACATGAATCTTCATAATCATTTGAACGAAAGTCAAGTTGGAGAAGGTGACTAAGGCTGTTGAAGATCAGGAGGAAGGACGTCCAGCGAGGATATTTTAGTCTTATGCTATACACCATGAAGCTTCAGTTCCTTGTTTTCCAGTAGGGCTGGATTAATCTCTCTATCATCAGCTGCGGTAATAAGTGAATAACAGTATACGGACTTGATCCAAAGATGGAGGATTTTCACGGGACATAACCAAGATGTGAACGATACATTATATGGGTAATTTGTAAACTTTCTTTGTTTCTTAACAGTTGTCAGGAAATGAAGTTGTTTTTAAAGAGAAAAATCTATCTGAAACCTTCTATGAAAAAGAGATAAAGAGTCATATATGAAATAACATAAGTCTCACTAAATGACAAATACCAATGGCCGTCTATTTACACAGTTGTCTTGATAACAGAAAACGCAGTAGGAATAAATACATAAATTTTTCCTTTATAATAGTTAACTACAAACTGTAGCAGTTGTGTTATTAGATATTCATTCGTCATCAATATCAATTACGAGAATTCAATGAATATTTCTTACTTTTTATTGCTTTTCAGCAGATTAAGGAAAATGCAGTGGGAGTGAAATGAAATGTCTTTCTATCGCCTTTAAGAAGAAGGACCCAAAAAACGAAAAGGATTTTCCTATCTCCGCCAAAGACTGAAGTAATTAAACTGCTTAATTCTATAAAGGCCTCTTTCGCCAGAATCAAGAGACTACAAGGACAGGTGATGTCCCTGAGAAAATTTGCATTGCCGCGCGTAAACTCGCTAAAAGAGAGAGAGAGAGAGAGATAGAGAGAGAGAGAGAGAGAGAGAGAGATTTGTTTCTATTATTCCAAAGAGGTAAAAAAGGGCTCTTAGTGTTATTACTCAAATCAATCTGCAATGGAAGGATGTCGTCCCAGATATATAATCCGATGCGATCCCTTTCAATCACCAAAATCTATGACTATGACCTTTGTCCTTTTATGTCCATTTCAGTGACCATAATCCTTTATACATTCTTATTTTTCTGCGTCTATAGGATAGGATACCAAAATTATATAAACTGTCACGAAGCCTCTGAATCGTAGAGAAATTTGACCTTAATCGTTGAATTCAGCAGTCAAATTATAAATATTTATAATGGCATTTAATATGAAAAATACATCATCAGTAAGTAGTCTGCGACTGATTATTTAACTGTCAGATAATTGTTATTTTCACCAGTGATCTTGACGGGTTATACTCGGTCCCTTCAGAAGAAAAATGTTTTAACTTATCAGTATAAAAATGATACCACAATCATGCAGCAGATCATGACATACAACTTTCAGAGATTCCGCCTAAAGTTAATCAGCTTGAGATGGTTACCTAATGCTTGTTAACTCTTTGACTGACACCAACGCAAAGACAAACAAACTGACAGGAAAAACGTAAAAAACTACATTACCTTTTAGGCTTTTAGGCAGAAGGCAGAACGTAATTAACACTGAGAGCAATTCTTTGATAAGTGTGCTACATTTCATACTTCAGAAGGCTAATTACGAGCAGAAAATAAAGACGCCTCATAATTAACGGTTGCGAAAGCTGAGATTGTTTTCATTACATTAATTTAATTAAAACTTTTGTCTTTCCTTTAATGTGTGTATATTTTATTTTTACCTAATCTTTCTGTGATATGAAATACTTTCCTCAATTTCCCAACCTAAGTCGCTGATATAAACCAGAGGTTTTAAGCTTGCGTAAAATATGCAAAGATTATTTGTTCTTTCATCTTTAATATTTCCTTTTTGATAAATTTGAGAAGATAAGAAAAAGTATCCTTGTACTAATAAATAATCACGAAGTGCAATAATTTAAGTACCGTTTTAAAGCAAATACATCTCACTTTGTTTTATTTAATTAAATGGTGCAATACATGCTACTGTATTTAGAAAAAAACTCGGATTTGTTTTTATTGTCGAGTAACGAATGTTTCCTTACAATTTATAATCCAGGGCACAAGAATTCCTGTCCAGTTATTCAAGAAACACTACCACTTTATCCATGACACGTTCAGAATCTATTAAATGAATTATATCCGTACCCAGTTGCCTCCAATCATGAAATTTCCTCAAACAAAAAAAAAAATCATAAAAAAGTTTTTATCCTTTATGACAAATGAGTAATGATATTCAGCGGAATGTAATGTGAAAAATTCAAAATTCACTCGTGAAAGGAAACCAATAATTTTATTTCGAGATTTTTTTTTTCTTTCGTGCTTCCGCCCTTCTTGAGCAGGACATTTTTGTTCCAATTCGCGGAGTATGCCTCGGGATTCTGCTTGAGGGAGCCGAGCAAGACGTAAAATTTTCCTCTTGCCAGACAGCTTTGTCGCATCTCCTTTGTCCTCTCTCCTTGATTATTCTTGCATGAGGAGTACGTAATCGTAGGAAAGAGCAGAAAAAGTGAATTCTTGGAGATGAATGTATTTATCTCTCTTTTGTGAGAGAAAGATTTTTTTTTTCTAAGAAACAACATTACGCTTTCATAGCATCGAGTCAGTGAGAAATTTCATTATAGGAAGCTCCTAGACACTTTTTAAAGAGTGTCTACGAACAAGTATTCGTATAAATAGGAGAGAATCACTGTTTCTGCTCTTCTATTCCGAATTTGCAACAAACCGTTTTGTAATAAATAAACCACGTGTAGACTTATAATTTTCTTGTGAAATTCCGCATAAAATAAAATTTTTGATCTTCATTAATATTGAATATACAGTCATGGATCTATATAACTGACTAAAAATTTTGCGTGATCGTGTATATTAATTCATTGGAGATGAAAGGACACTTTTGAATTTTAAAATCTTCAGAGGGGAAATATAATGAAACCTCTGCTACCGGAGTTGGTAAAAAAATTTCCCCCAAAGGTGAATGCAGTCAATGGCAACTTGTAATTAGATTTGAGGGAGACAGGAACTGGAATTTTTAGAAGGAGCCGCTGGGAGGTGAATTTCTTAATCTTATTAGTAAGGTCAAAGTTAGGACCCGAAATCCTGCACAATGTCACCGTAGAGTTTTGTAAATAAACTTGGTAACTACTTGATAGTGGGAAAATTGTTCAGCCTTTGATTTGATTTGGGCCGCTAGCTCTCAAACCTAAATGCCCTGTTTCCTTTTTGTTAATCTATATATATATATATATTATATATATATATATATATATAATATATATATATATATCATATCTATATATATATAAAAGGTATAAGCCGCGAAGGGAAAATAAACGACAGAGTTCTGCAAGATCTTTCAACCTCAACGTCCTTTATCAGCAGATAAAACTGACTTACATGAGGAATTGACAGTACAGGAAAGGTCGTATAACTGACAGATAGGGATTATAAGGAGATTAGCACCTAGTCTGTTTTTTCCGGCCAACCAGGAGAATGAGTAACCGTTTCCAAACAAAGCATAAACATGGGTACAATTTTTTTTTATTGTAACCATGTTTATGCTTGTTTGGAAAAGGTTACTCATTCTCCAAGTGTGCCGGATTTCTGGGGGGTACTAATCTCCTAATAATCCCTATCTGTCAGTTATACGACCTTCCGTACTGACAATTCCTCATGTAAGTCAGTTTATCGCTGAGTAAAGGACGTTGAGTCGAAAGATCTTGCAGAAACTCCGTTGTTTATTTTTTCTTCGTTGGTTTATATACTTATATTTATGGATTTATCATGTTCCAAACTTTCGTGATTCAGTTATGCACACACACACACACACACACACACACACACACACACACATATATATATATATATATATATATATATATATATATATATATATATAATTAAATCCACGAAGAAGGGGAGGGAAAACGGGACTTTGAAAAACTACTTTCGTAGTTTTTTAGTTTTATTCTATTTTTCAGTGGAACTTGAATGTAGAAAAACTACAAGTACTTGTTTCACCCGACCCTTCTTCGTGGATTTAATTATATATAGTGTATACATATATAATAATTATATATATATATATAGTATAGGTGT
The DNA here is from genome assembly GCF_015104395.2 of Macrobrachium nipponense. Lineage (NCBI taxonomy): Eukaryota > Metazoa > Arthropoda > Malacostraca > Decapoda > Palaemonidae > Macrobrachium > Macrobrachium nipponense. Next base: position 28,096,163 of record NC_061107.1, on the reverse strand, counting down.
ATTTATATATATATAGTATATATATATATATATAACATATAAATATAATCCATATATATATCTATATATATATATATATAGTATATATATATATATATATATATATATATATATTTTATACTGTATCTGTATCTGTACTTAATACTTATCTCATACAATAAGTTTCCGTGGTTGTCGTGTGACATCAGCTTTGTAGTACCTCAGTTCCTCAGTTCCCACTGGATTATTGGGTCACGAACCCTCATACTTGCAATGTTTCAGAAGCTTAACCTCGTTTTTACTCATATTGTTAGGTCTCTCTCTCTCTCTCACTCGCCTCTCTCTCTCAGTCCTCTCTCTC
>NC_061107.1:28068323-28090823 GCF_015104395.2 Macrobrachium nipponense | reverse complement strand
GTGACTGAGTTCGGATATAGAGGAACGTTTCGAACTGTGTCAATAATTACCTGAAGCCACTAGGAAAGTTAAAAATGAAAAGACAATGTGCCAAGTACTTTCGTGTATTTAAATGCACGAAAGTACTTGGCACTTTGTCTCGTCATTTTTAACTTCCCTAGTGGCTTCAGCTTTTATATATATATATATATATTATATATATATATATATAAGTCATATCACCACGGTGGTGGGGTGGGTAAAAGCTTCACTGACGTCTGGATTTGTATGGTTTTCATGGGTTCGCGACCGGGAGCCGGTTAATTCTATTATCGCCTAAGAGATTCCCCTTCGGTTAAGCATATATGAAAATATTTTAATTCCGAGGTAGAGAGAATTAGATATTAAAGGACATTTGTAGCTCGATGTTAGTTATATATATATATATATATATATATATATATATATATATATATATATATATAGACATATATAGTTTAGATATATTTAAGAAAGAATTTTATCACATCACCGTGATTCTTTTTTCCTTTTAGCTGCATCTCTCGCTCTTCATATAATAAAAAGCTTAAATTTTCTAGGCAGCATAAAGGAAAAAGAACGGCTTCAACATAGTTTCAGCACAACAGTACAATCAAGAAGAAACTCATTAAAAATAACCCGGGAAATAAAGAGAATGTAGGAGTATATGTAACCTTGTAGTGACTTAAGCTTGTCGCACACTGAGCCCGAACGGACGCGCCCAAACAGAACCGAAACGTCCGATAGAATCGAAGCATGCATTCTTACCTGACTGCGCACACTGGCCAGAACAGAACGGAACCGACGCGCCAGAACAGAACGGAACCGACGCAGTATTCTTTGAAAGATATTTTTTCTGAAGCGTCGGTGGCGTCTGACAGGCTGCGCATGCGCAGAACGACTGCAGCGGTTGTTTTGGAGAGGGTTGCTGAGGAATTCGGAGGTTAGTGTGATAGCAACAATTTGGTTTGTGTTTGTTAACTATATAATTGTTTCCGCAAAAGGAATTATGTGAACATTCATTAAGTGTGCAACATAATAATGTTGAAAGCATGAAAACAATGTGCCTACGGAAAGTTATTTTGGTTTATTTTTGTTGTTAACTGTATTAATTGTTTTCACAAAAGGAATTATTGTAAACAATTAATAAAGTGTATAACATTAAATATTATTTGAAATCTAACATTTTATTACATACCTGAGTGTAACAGCTAGCCGTTCATCTGTTGAAATACAGCTTCTTAAGTTTGTATCTTGTTTGCATATGTCTGCTTCTATATGTAATAGTAGTTCACGAAATTTTTCGTAGCTCATACGGAAATATTGGAAGAACTTTATGTTGTCCCGTTTTAAATGTGGGAATAATGTTTTATATTCCCCTTCTCCCTCCCTTGATTGGCATATATTATGTATCCACATAATTTGTCGATTATAATGCAGGACACATGACCTTCTACTACCAACTGGTTCCGTTCTGTGGCTTCTGGCTCAGTGTGCGCGCTGGACGTCGTTTCTGTTCTGTTCTGAGGCGTCGGTGGCTTCGGCGGCGGTTCCGTTCCGGCTCAGTGTGCGGCAAGCTTAATAATGAATGCTACGTGGGAGAAAGCGGGACGTTCAATATTGATAAGAGAAGGAAGAACACGTTGCCGCTTGCAGAAGGGCAAGTTCATACAGTGCAATTGCGCACATACAGGGAGAAAAACCACACAAACAAATTTTAAAGGTACAAAGGTTGTTTTTGCATGTAACGACAGGACTTTGAGACGAGTAGTAGAAGGGGCGTTAATTTCCTTAAACGAGACCTTTACAAGAAATACTGGAATTGCAGATAATGCAGCTATTAGAGAAGAGATTATGTAGAAAAGGGAAAATTTCAAACTTAAGGAATATATGTGCGTCAATTATGATGCTGCTTCTTCTCCTGTTTACTCCAAACAAGTAATTTCTCCAACAAATCACCCAACCAGCATAGAACAAGCAGTTGACAATAGAAACATTCACCCCCACGAAGACCAAGACGAAGTCTGGAAAGCACGAGGGCTCAACCGCCTGATCATTCATAGTATAGTTAACTAGCTTGTTACCTAATCTTTTTTGTTTTTTCAAATGTTATAAAAAAGTATGTTTGTGCTCCTACATGTCAGTTAATTGAGGTGATATACTTTAAACTACAGAAGGATTTTACATTATTAATTATTGTATCCCCATTTACTTAGAGGTACGACATATGTAAGTGTTACATAATAAAAATATTGAATGTTATTCCATATATATATAAAAAACTAAACTATGATTAATTAAAACCAGTGGCCCAAGAGGTCAACCAGATTGCTTGCAGGAATGTGATCAGACCAGATACGATAAAGTAGGCTAAGATAACGTGTTATAATCAGTCAGTGTCTAGTTGCCGTCATCTGTGGTTATTCATTTGTTTTGAAAACATTAGTCCCAAGCTTCCTGCTTGAAACAACCACCGTGACCTATAGCTCAAGCGGCCTACTGACTTGTAATCTATGTCATCTGTGTGTATGTTCGTATGTTCGAGCTACTGTCTGCTTCATTTATGATTGTAACCGATATTGTAGGTCAGAATTCTATCAGCCATCATCATTGGCAGACCTGTACAAGCCTATCTGATATTCATCATGTAAACTCAGAAGAATAGATGTATTTTTGTACTCAGTATTCTACTAGAAACCTCACATCAGAAAGAGATTTAATGGACTTAGAATTTATCATCAAGAGTTGAAACATCTCCGTCCGTTGTCATAACCAAGAAGATATTTGACTTCGCAAGTTATCATCAAACCCCAAGACACTCCAATTAGTATGGAAGTCATAACCAACGACTTAGCGTAAAATTATCGCAAGTCTAACATAACCTCACAGGGCGCTTTATTATATAAAGGCAACAGCCCTTAAAACATAGTACCTAGCCTCTGCACACACACACACACACACACATACACATATATATATTTATATATATATATATATATATATATATATATATATATATATATATATATATATATATATATATATATATATATCTATTTTAGGGCTTGTTGCCTTGTATGATAAGGCGCCCTATGAGGTAATGTTAGACTGCGATAATCTTAGCTAAGTCGGTTGGTATTGCACTTCCATCTCAATGGAGTGTCTTGGGGTTTGTAGATCACTTACGAAGTCGGGATTATCATCTTGTTATGACGACGATGTGTTAAACTCATGATGATTCGGTGAGGCGGTTCTTGTAGAAAACACGAAGTATAAAAATATATATATTCTTCTGAAGTTTTACATGGTGAAGATCAGGTTATGATTGTAAACAAGTCTTAATAACGATAGCTTGATCGCTTCTGCCAATGATGATGGCTAATTCTATCTCTCTACATGATAAAGCTTAGGTAAAGAGATACAGGTCTTCTAATGACGATAGCTAACTCTATTCTGCCTTACTACCATCTCGGTTACCAGTCATAAAGGAACAGACAGTAGTTCGAACATATGAACATACATACAATGACATAATTACATACGAACACACAATCAAAATGAGACACGCTACAGATCACGTAGGCCGCTTGAGCTATAGGTCGCGGTAGTTGTCTCAAGCAGGGAGCTTGGACTAATGTTTATAAACAATTGAATGACTACAGGTGACGGCATGTTATCTTAGCCTACATACTTATTGTATACGTCATCTTTAGCGTCTCTGTCTGATCACATTCCTGCAAGCAATCTGGTTGACCTCTTTAGTTTTAGTCTTTTATATATATGGACTAACATTCCATATTTTTATTATGTAAACACTTACATTAGCTCGGTCAGCTACCAAAACCAACTACTGAATATTACTCAACTTGACTTGCATTTGACTTATAGGAGTGTGATACAGACACTATGTGAATATATATATATATATATATATATATATATAGTATATATATATATATTATATAATATTTACATATATATTCACATAGTGTCTGTATCACACTCCTATATATATATATATATATATATATATATATATATATATATATATATATATATATATATACATATATATCACACTAGTGTCTGTATCACACTCCTATAAGTCAAATGCAAGTCAAGTTTGAGTAATATTCAGTAGTTGGTTTTGGTAGCTGACCGAGCTAATGTAAGGTGTTTACATAATAAAAATATGGAATGTTAGTCCATATATATAAAAGACTAAAAACTAAAGAGGTCAACCAGATTGCTTGCAGGAATGTGATCAGACTAGAGACGCTAAAGATGACGTATACAATAAGTATGTAGGCTAAGATAACAAGCATATTTTTGCGTGTACGCACTAGGAATCTATATATAATGATCATAAATAACAGAATCGAAATATATCTTTGCGTGTATGCAATAGGAATCTATTTAAAGTGCACATATATTAATCATAATTATATGAATCCATATACATATGTATAAACAAAATCAGGTAGCCTATAATCAATCTGTTACCTTTTATCTTACCAATATCTGCAGTTATATACATATATATATATCATATATATATATATCTATATATATATATATATATATATATATATATATATATAAGTAAATAAAAATTCATGGTGTACATGAATTGATTCAAGTAATAAAATATAAAACAATGATATTTGTAAATAATAGTGATCACGTGATATATAATGATACAGTTTTTCACTTCATCTCATTAAGATACATATGCTACAGAAAATACAAATGTACTCTGATAATTGCATAGAATGAAGATTAACAATGATAAAAATCATATTTTAAACTGATAAAAAATTTCATATATGAAATTGATTAAAATTATAAGTTTATGCTGATTGATTCGTTGATTTTTATGCTAAATGTTATATATCTGATTCATTAATCCATATACTAACTCATATATAACTGCAGATATTGGTAAGATAAAAGGTAACAGATTGATTATAGGCTACCTGATTTGTTTATACATATGTATATGGATTCATATAATTATGATTAATATATGTGCACTTTAAAATAGATTCCTATTGCGTACACGCAAACGATATATTCGATTCTGATCTGTTATTTATGATCATTTATATATAGATTCCTAGTGCTACACGCAAAAATATGCTTCATTCTTTGTTATTTATGATCATTTATATATAGGATACATGATACTTTATATATATATAGGATACATGACCGAGGTTATACTACTTCACATTTAACTAGCGTACGAACAACTTTTCGTCCATTACACAGTTCCCGACAACACCTATAGCCAAATGAAACGGCCTATTTCAATGGTTAAAACAGGGGAAAAAAATTTGCCTGGGCGGGTCCAACGTTCTATTTTGCGCTCATACTTATTCTCTGCATCCTAAGCTACACGATTACGTTCGAGATGAATAAAATCATCCCCAGCATGAGTCCTTCGCCAGCAAGGTATGAGTTTGAATATCCTTCGGGTCGTAATTTGTCGGAAGTATGTCCCTTTTGTAGTCGATTTCCGACAGCAGCCGGAGCGTTCCGCATTAAAACGAGATTAACGACGAGATACGGTGTCGGTCGAAGAAGTCCATGATGGTGCTTATTCCTTTCACATTGTAGGCGGTTGTTACTCGACTGCCGTCGTCCGCAGCGACGAACGATTTTTGAAGTTGCGATGTGAAATTCTCGTACTGCAGGATACTGTAACCAGGTTCCATTAATCAGCCTGCAAGTGAAATTATACTTGTCACAAGGGCAAAGTAAATTCAGACGACATCCAAATACAGGGGAGGGGAGAGAGCCATTTAGACAGACTTAACCCACATGAATTCGCTGATATTTTGGAATTCAAAAAGAGTCAGCTGTACAAACTTTTTTATCCATGGCATTAACAATAAGTGAACCTATCCAGGTCTATGATGACTGTAAAAATATCCATAATTATAAAAAATAAACAGATATCAATACGAATCCCAAAGAAAATTTGATATTACTGGTAGTAAATTACTAGACAAAGAAGTGGAAAACGGAGCTATTTGTAGATTGCCAGGCAACATAAGAGTCAAAGAGAAGATTAATCATGATTCTGTATTTCTCTATGCTAACTGAAATTAGTTGTGATAAATCTGATCCTATGTGCCCTAACAAAAGTTTCATATTCAATTTTCTCGCGCGCATCCTCTGAGGTCAATTTTTAAAAACTTATTAAGGTAGGGGGGTAGGAGATGCAACGAAAAAACCCATTATGTAACTAATTTCTAAATAAACTTTGGGTTTTTGTTTTCAAGAAATGTGACATTTTCCCATGAATGCTTTACTTGAATTGTAATAGGCTAATGTTGCAAGTAAATATTTCATATACATATCTTGATACTTCTAAATGTCTATGAGGTTCAGAAAAAAATAATTCATTTTGTTGTTATAGAAATTCTATGCTTATTTTGTTTATTAATTTTAAAATGATTGCAACTCCTTAACTAAAGTTGCATTGCGCATACGAATAGACACGTCTGCCTTGCCCATGAGAAGTTTGGGCTAAGCATTCCTTTCTCCAGTCAATCTGCTTTGCAAGCGCAAGATGAAGCCTGTGCAAGGAGATATTTGAGGTTAAAGGAATCAATGCTGATACGGCAAACGCGACAGACCTTCTAGAACTGATGACGTCGTCACCAGCTTAAGAGTTACGTTACTTGCTGTAAGAGATACGGACTTTAGTATTTTCAAATTATATTTTTTATTTTTTGTTTTAATTCTCCACCCGCATGAGAAGAATGTCTGAAAAAAAAACAGTACCAAAATTGAACAATATATTAGTTTCATGTTGGAAATCTGCATAATTGTAATTATGTTAAATTAAATATTCCTTATTCAAACTATTGAAAAAGGTTTCCATACAAATTCTATATATTATTAGCCCTGTATAAGATTATTCGCATAGATATACATTTTTACTTCTAGACTTCCTGACTTTAAATCTCTTTTATTTTATTTTATTTATTTATTTATTATTATTATTTTATTTATTTTATATTTTTTTTCCATTGACTACGAATATAAATCACCGGACAGACAATATGTCAGTAGGTTTTGGATATGTGTTTGAACTTTTAGCTTATTTGTCATTACTAAAGCGTTAAGTTAGAGTTCAAATCTTTACGCATATATTTTTGGATATTTAATTAACCTATGGTTACGTTTTTGCTTATTGATTTTATCGTGATTCCTTTTTGTTATAATTTTGTAACCCTTCCGACTTCTTACGGAGTGTATTATATTGACTCCACTTGTATCCATATTTATTTATTTTTTTATATTTATTTAGTTATATATATTTTTTTATATATATTTGATAAATAATGGTTTGGCTTGAATATGTGGAAAAGTGTTTCTAGCGGCGTACCGTATAAGGCTACTTGCGGCATCAATTCTATGGATACAAGATATAAATGATAAAGGTATTTAAAACCGCGAGAACCAACCGCTATAATCCAGTTCGGATCCAACATCACGAGTTGTAACTCGTAAGACATTGACACTTCCTATTTAATTATCCGTTTATTTACCCCCCCCCCCCCCCCAAAAACCGATTGATCTTGGGTGATAAAATATATATTGGTTTTCTTAATGGAAAGGAATTCACACGAGTTAAGGAGATATTGATTTACACCCACCCGAGTCAGATTATCATGTGTTGAAATTCCATGTTTACTGATTTAGCACAATAAAAATATTCCTAACGAACCTCAATTGCGGTGTTTTTTTGTTGTTTTTAGTGCTATTAATTCTATATAACGTGTCAAGGAACTATTAACACTAAGAAGTGTTCATTCCCTCTGTCAGACTTGTAATTCTGTTAATAAATTCTACGCATTTATTCTTTCAAGGATTGATTTTGGCACAGGATAGGCCCAACTTAAACTGACAGGGTCTTAGTGTGTCCCTTGTTCTCATGACACGGGTGGTTACAATCATTATGTGCTTTTTATATCTGTAAGCATTGTAGGCCAGTAAACAGGTGATTGGCTTCTGTGACATAGTAGGGAACCCTGGATGACGGATGCAAAACCAGTTTTATGACGATTGGTATGAAAGAGATCATTACTACTACTGTCGTTAGTCATCTGCTGTGTTCTTCGGGTTTTCCTCGTCACGGACCTACATATAATACTACATTTGATTACATAATTCTGAGACACATACTTTAAACATACTTTTTGCGGTTAGGGTTTCTGCTCGAGTGTTTATTGGTTTGCTTAGCCGCCCCCTGACCTGTTTCCGTTCGAAGTGGTTATGTTTTTGCTTAGCTGCTGACCCTGTTTCCGTTTTCGAAGTGTATTGTTGGTGTGTTTATTGTTTTTGCTTATCGCTGTTGACACTTGCTTTTGTTCAGTTTGTAACAGTTCTGCGCTCCAACCCAGATATTCAATGCTCGCGATCTCTTGGGTTAAGGAATTTTCTTGTTTTAGATACGGTTTTAACAATAGGACGGATGTTTCATATATCTTTTAGTCCAATTAATGGTTCTTTGCAGTATGGTGCGGGATTGCGGGATTAATGCGTCAGCTATGATAATTGCTTTCCAGGTAGATATCTTATCTTGGCTCCAAAGGACCTGAATGATCATTTTGTCACCGAGTTCCTTTTGGACTGTGATTAAAGCCTTTGAAAAACTCGGTAAAGGACTCATGTTTCAGAAAGGACTTTATCAGGATAGCCATAGATTATGAACTAAAATGTACTAGTGAGTTAAAGATACCTAACCCTTCCTTGCCTATTACTGCATATTTACTTTCAAAGGGCTTTAGTTTACGTGAATAAAAAAGCTATAGGGAAGAACTGTTTATCATATTACTGAAATAGTACCCCTTACCCCTTGGTCTGAGGCGTCTGTACAATAAAAAAAACAAAAAAAAATTTCTTATTTAAAATCATGGGATTTTAAGTTAGTGTGGAGCGGCATTATTCCGCTTTTAAGATATCGAACGCCTGTTGATGCTTTTTAGACCATAATAAATCTACGATCTCTTCGTAAGATCTGTTAAAGGAGCTGTCATGATTGAAGAGTTTACATATTTACATACGATTGTAATACCCACTACAGCGCAAAAGTGCTGTATCCCCCTGTTTTACGTTTAAGGAGGTACCGGAAAAAGTTATGAATAGCCGACAACCTTTACCATGGACTACTTTTAAGACCTTGACAAGACACATAAAACCTAGATAAACATGTTCGGTTTTTTAAAAACTCACATTTAGATCATTTTACTCTGAGACTAGCTCTAGTTTATGTGATGTACTTCTAAGGTATTAGAAAAGATTACAAGATCATCCATATAGGCATGTAGGGTTTATCCCCTAAAAGTCTCCAAACACTATATTGTAATTGGGGCGCCAACGTAAGCCGGAGGGCATACGTAAAAATTGATAATGTCCCTGAGTGTGCTGAAACGGAGTATGAGGTACAATCACTTAGGTTTATGGTATCTGGAAAAGCTTTTAAGTAAGTCCAAGGTGGTGAAAAATTTCATTCTAACCCTAACAGAGATAAGATGTCGTCGGTACATGGCACTGGAAACTATCGGGAGTCGTTTCCTTGTTTAAGCGACAGAAATCTACGCAGATACGCCAAGTCCGATTTTTTATGGCATGACGTTTTGAGGGAAAAATTATATGGGCTTATTTGATTTCCTAATGGCTCCTATTTACTAACATTTTTCAACTGCGTCATTTACCTCTATTTTGAAATTTCAGTGAGAGTCTGTACGAAGGTACGTATATAGCTTTATGTTTGTAGACCGTATTTGTGTTAAATTACGTCCTGTTTTTCCCAGAGATCACTCGCTAGTGGAGAAACTGCCTGGTATTCAGATAATAGAAAAAAAAAAATTTTTTTTCTGCTGAATCACCTCTGCTTGATGACTTTACGGATATTACTTTAGATAGATTATCAGAGAGATTCATCTACGACTGATTGGGCGGGATTAAAAAAAATTAGCAACAATAAAAAATGCGATATTTATACTTCGTATCCACGATATGTATACGTTTGTGGACACTAGATTTAACTTGTTGCTGCTAGTCAACCGTGTCTAGGGCTTTTGTTCGCGGGAAATCATTATATTTCAGAGTGTCGGGAGGGATTAAAATTTCATTTCCCAGCAAAGTCCTTTTTACACTCACTAAGACATTCGAGGGTGCATGCTTCCGAGATTTGCGTGCAAAGTACGACTGCGGTTGTGGGAGAATTCTGTTGGGTCATTTGAACAATGTATAGTTCCTCTATATAAGTTATTTATTTGTTTAACTGTCTCATTTTTGTTCAAACGGATTTTAATATGTTTGAAGGTTTATAGGATTTTCCTTTGATAAACACGCCTTATTTTGCAGGATGTAAGATAATATTTTGTTTGTATACCCCTAGATGGATCTTACAATTACACTAGATACAGATCAATGTTTTTTATAACTATAGAGGTATATGTAAAGCGCTGCTTATCCGGACTTCTCATTAGGAAGTTCGAACAAACAGACGGTGAGTCCGTAATACAGGATATTACGTGTACTAAAGAAATAAAAAACAAGATACTTCTTAATTTTTACGGCGCGTACTGTTGGGCTTAATCCACCACTACTTATAATAACTTATTGTAATTAAAAATTACTAGAACCTGCTCTGATTACTTGATACGGTCGTGTGATCATAGGAAAAATCCTTTTTAATTCAAAAAGGTATGGCATAAAAATAAAGGTATGGCATAAATTGATCCAACATCACTTTCCCCACTCTGCTAGAGTCGCTTAGTGTGTGGGAATTTGCTATGCTTTGAACACTTCGGCAGATCTGACTGACCTTGACCGCTTGACTAGGGTGACAGTTAACCGAGTTTGCTTGTTTGATTCTGAAAGGGCTACTGTTTCTATTTTTTTTTTCTTTTTTGTAATAATTAGGATCCTTCTCTTTATTACCATCGGCAACTATTGTGTGTTTTTTAGCATTATGTTGCTGGTTACGTATAAAGCAATGAATGACGAACTATTAGGAACTGAGCGTTACTATTAAGACAATTTATCTCTACTGCATTCAATATTAACTGTTTGTACTTGCTGTTGTTTATTCTTCTTTGCTAAAATTTGAAATAGTGAGGGCCTCCTGGTCAGGCGCATTTAGCCTAATGAAAGTTTTTTATAGGCATGTTTTATTCCTTGCAATCCAGCCGTATTTTTAAAGTTTAAAGTTGAGTCATTGAGGTTCGGATATTTTATATAACTCAAAAACTCAAGGCTAAAACTGCGATCGGGACTTTGCAAAGGGAGCATTTATTTGTCATGACCCGAAAAATAGTGTTACCTCTAATTTATATAGATTTGTACGGGTGTTCTACTTGTTTTTTGTGTGTTTTCTATTACTACGGTGCCTTAAACGGACCCTATCCATGCATCTGTATAAATACAGCGTCCACTGCGTAAACGCATATTCAATGTTTATATAATTTGTTACGTAAGGGATTAATAATCACCCAAAATGATAAAATTAAACACAATATATGATTATGATATTTCAGTAGAACTTCTGGAAACAGACACAAAGATAAAAAAAACTCGCAGTAGCGAAACTCTCAATGATGTAGATAATTTCTGTAAAAAAGTAAGATTAAGAATGTCTCGTAACTTCAGCCACAGGAATAAAACGAAATTCGACCTGTAAAGGAACCCTCAAAGTTACTCCAAATGAATAAAAAATTGTAACTTAGCTTGCTTTTGTGGGAAGCCACGGTGTTCTGATAACGACACACGGCCTTGGTCCTCCTCTATTTAGCGGATGACCTGGTTGGCTTCAGTTTCCCCCGTGCGCGTTGTTTCGATGATTCAAACCCTTGAAAAGATCTGATGCTGCAGACGCTTCGTTGTTGTTTCTTGAAGTGCCGGAAACGCTCACTAACGATGTTTTCTTGAATGATTCTAATGAGAGACGAAGCTTGCGTTGCCGTAGCCCAAAAAGGACAAACGTCGGTTTCGTTTCTTGAAGTTATTCACTAAACGATTGATACTCAGTTGCTTGAAGAATCTCTTGCCTTTTCGTCGTCGGTGAAAAGTTCTGTTGTTTTTCGAAGCGCTCACTAAACGAGGATACTAGGTGCTTGAAGAATCTGCCTGCTTTCATCGTCGTTGACTTCATGATTTATTATTCTGGTTTATCTTCGGAAAAGTTGTAGAGTCCTTCTGGTACGCTTGCCACCCACTTTTAGGGACTTGTTGCCTTGTATGATAAGGCGCCCTATGAGGTAATGTTAGACTTGCGATAATCTTACGCTAAGTCGGTTTGGTATTGCACTTCCACTTCAATGGAGTGTCTCGGGGTTTTGTTTTTAGATCACTACGAACGTGGGATATCTTCTTGTTTATGACGACGATGTGTTTTAAACTCATGATTGATCGGTGAGGGGAGGTCTTGTAGAAAACACGAAGTATAAAAATATATATATTCTTCTGAAGTTTTTACATGGTGAAGATCAGGTATGATTGTACAAGTCTTCTAATAACGATAGCTTGATCGCTTCTGCCAATGATGATGGCTAATTCTATTCTCTCTACATGATAAAGCTTAGGTAAAGAGATACAGGTCTTCTAATGACGATAGCTAACTCTATTCTGCTACTACCATCTCGGGTTACCAGTCATAAAGGAACAGACAGTAGGTTCGAACATATGAACATACATACAATGACATAATTTACATACGAACACACAATCAAAATGAGACACCGCTACAGATCACGTAGGCGCTTGAGCTATAGGTCGCGGTAGTTGTCTCAAGCAGGGAGCTTGGGACAATGTTTATAAACCAATTGAATGACTATAGGTGACGGCATGTTTATTTTAGCCTACATACTTATTGATACGTCATCTTTAGCGTCCTCTAGTTCTGATCACAATTCCTGCAAGCAATCTGGTTGACCTCTTTAGTTTTAGTCTTTTATATATATGGACTAACATTCCATATTTTTATTATGTAAACACTTACATATATATCTATATCTGTGTCCACATACACATGCCAAAGTGTGTAAGAATGAATAAATGACTACCAGAAGGAACGTGTTCGCAGGAGCCAACGACTCCTCTAGTGATTCGGGAGAATAATTTTCTGTTTTCCCATCGGCTTTACATCGGAGTCATCTCCGCCGTTTTCATTGGGACTGCAGGTGTTTGCTCGTGTCGAAGGTGGATTCAATTCTGGTAATGCAATTCGGCAATCCCCTTGACGTCGTAAAAGACTAAAGAAAGAAGTGTTTCGGATCCCTTAAGTGTTTTTTAGAAGTTTCGTACGGGTCTCTAATGGGTTATACACATTTGTCGGGTTTCGATTAACCATAATTTTTGAGTTATTAATGGTCTTATTATTTCCAGCTCGTATACGTCGTTTTTTTTTCTCCTTCGTGGTTTTATTGCGGCCCACATTCTCTTCCTTTTTGAAATATTTAATTTTTTTTTCAGTTTATTACAAAAAATCCTTTTACATTTTGTTATATGAATATACATATATGTATATTTATAAAATATAGCTTAAAACTAACAAAAGTTACTGAACCACTAAAAAAAATATATACTGCAAATATATACATACAGTAAAACTCATTCATATTCATATCCAAGAAAATTTTGTACAAAATAGACTGTACACTTTTCTTCCATGTTTCAAATTTATGTACCTTGTGCCATTATTTTACCAATTAAGTTTTCCTTCAATTTATAGTATTTAATCTTACATCTCTGTTTCATCCCAACAATTCAACGATGTGGGCAGTAATGATCAAAAATTGCAGCATTCCTTTCTTTCTTTTTTGGATATGTTGAAAGATCAAAAGACAATACCTTTAACATCTGGGGAAACATAATAGAACATATATTACGTAGGGTATTTCTTTCAACTATAATACAATTTCATTATTTCTCTTAGAAAAGTATACAGTATGAAGAATTGTCTCTTCTCTTGACAGTCTTCAAAACGCTATTTATTTACTATACCTAACTGACAAAGCTTTTTCTTAGAAACCAAAGCCTCATGTATATACCTATATATTATATTTCTGTCATAAGGGTTTATAAATCTAACATAATGTTATTCCATATTGAATTCCAGTCATAACGAGGGTATTTTCAATAACTGTTACTACACTGTTGACACTAAATAACTCATTATACATAACCTTATTTGTCATATATGGGAAGGTTTTACTGTGGAACAAGATCCCTTAAATAACTCACAATATTTCTGTAATATGATTTCCCTATGAAACGACACAGGCATACCTAAACTTTGTTTAGTAATCATATTATTTACACAAATATTCATGTAGTGATACGTAAATACATAAGAAATGACTCATTTAAGGTATACTTTTAAAAGCTAGATACTAGCATTACTGGAGACTTATAGAATACATTTATCAAACCAATCCCTCCTTGATCTTTAGCCAAGTATAACGTCTCTTGTTTAATGGTTGATAACCATTGTTCCAGATATATAACGAAAAAGTAATTGTTTTGCCATTCAGCATAAAAATCTTTTAGCATCGAATAAATGTGTGCCAAGTACAAATTCTCGAACTAATAAGGCGAGTTAATGATAATAGCTTTTTGCACAAGTGTTAAAACGTCTATTTTATATAGGGTTTGATTTTTTGATTAAATTTTCCCTTCACATAATTCCAGTTGAAATGCAGACATTCTTGATAATTATTAGAGGAATACACAGCCAATATCTTTATCTATTATGTTTCACGTCTAACCAAATGGAGCGCCCAGTCTTCTCTATTATTCCATCTCCCAGTTCCGAATATTGAGGTCTTGCTTTTGTTCAACTTAGCACCTGACGCTTTTTTCAAAATCATGAATCACATTTCCAGCACATTTAAACCAGTTTCATTCTATATGAAAATATGTGAAACGTCAGCATATCCAGCAATGACAACTTTTTGGCATTTGGCATGATAAAGAAAAAGGGATAACTTGTTTTTATCTTGCTGTTTAAAAATGGATCAAGGTACACAGCAAGAGAACCATTGAAAGAGGGCATCCCTGTCGCACTGACTGTTTAGCAACATATGGTTTGGTAACAAACCATTTACCATCACAGAACGTAGTTACTGATTATATAAGCCTCCTACCCAACAAATTGTTTTTTTTGCAAGACCAAAAGCTTTCAATATTTTAAGTACAAACTTTATACTCACTCTATCAAAAGCACGCGACCTGTCTAAAGATATAATAGCACACTTATTATTACAACTCATTAGCAAAATATAATACATCTCTAATTAGAGTGTTAAACTCTATGATACTTTTCTGCCTGGAATACAGAACTATTAGAGGGAAATCATCTTACAAGGTATGCTGTTAATCTTCTGCATATAAGTTTAGACAGGGTTTTGTAGTCCACGTTTCAACATGCAAATAGGTCCAATTTTTTAGTAGCTTTTTAATCTCCAGTCTTTGGAATAGTTTTTATTACACCCTCGTCTCTGAGTCTTTGTTAACAAAAAATATTCTGAATAGTTGTGAACAACTTCAAGAAAATCCATTCTTATTACATGCCACAATTTCTTATAAAACTCCACTTGAATACCATATTTCCAGTCGATTTATTTTCATCATCTGAAAAGACTTTTGGTAGGGTGGAGATATATATTCCTATTTCACAGTTTGCACTTACTCTGACTCTGTGGACATTTGAAATTCACATAATAATCACTAATGTAAGTAGCTATACAATCAGTAACCTGAAATAATCTGTCCCTCTTTCCACTTTTTTCTTTATATTTTCAGTAGTCATTTCACTTATAACTAACTTTGTGCCCTTGCCTTTTGTTTATTCAAACAGGTAGTGGGACAATATCTCGCCCTCAATTTGTTCTTGAAGTCTACTTCTGATTCTCACTCCTTCAACAACATCATTCTTCAGTTTCGTAATTATAGTTTTAAGTTTGATCTATTTCATTATAGTTTAGCAACAGATAAAAATGCTAGCTTTCTCCAAGGCTGTTTTTTAGACAACTCTCTGAACTATTCAATCTTCCAAATTTATATTTTTTTTATTTTTTTCTATACCTGCTTTAATAAAAAAAAAACTTTAAATTCTTTGCTTAGCATCATCCTACCATTCCCCAATATCTGAAAAGAAGTTTTAGTCTTCTTAACACTTAACCCAGAAACTCTTAAATTTGTCCAAAAATATCCGAATCCTCTAAAAGTGAAAAACTTTATTTTTCCACAATCCTTTATACATTTTAATGTTTGGGTTTTATAACAAATTCGAAACCTACGCATCCTATGTGGTCACTAAAAACTTACTGGAATTGTATCTACATCGGGTAATGGAAATTGAAACAACTTATCAACATATATCCTATCTAACCCTTGCACCATAATCGCTTTTACATATGTATAAAAGGTGGAACCAGCCTTTTTTTTTAAAACTATAATGTCTTTCATAAAAAATTTTAAACCTTTTTATTCAGTCTTTAAGACTTGAAGACATAAGATAGGAGTTACGTTTAGTTTAGAACAATCTCTTTCACTGAGTAAATACAATTGAAATCGCCCCCAGATATAAAATTTTCCGTATTACCTCTCAGGTAAAAGCACAGGTTCCTGTTCAAAGAAACTTTCCCTCTACACTTTTCTTTGTCGATCCAGAAAGTGCATATACATTCAGGATATTGCAATAAACTCTGACCAATGCATATCTGCAAAGAAAGTATCTTGCCCTTCAGCATCCTTTTTCTTCACTAAGGACTGAATACTGCAAAGACTTTTTTATCAATATACCAGTACCACCTTTCAACTTAACTGGGATTTTTTTTTATTAGAAAAAATGTCAAAATCTAAATGTAGAGAGGAATAGTAATTCCAATAGTCTTAATATTATGTTCCTGAAAAGCGAAAAATTTCCATTCTACTGAGGCAGTGGAAATGATTTCAGCGCTTCCTGCTTTTAGCATTATGTAAATATTCCATTATATTTTACTGTAGCAATTTTTAATGTTTCATTTAGGAAAAATGTTAAATCAACTGCTTCTTTATCCTTCTAGCACTTGACTCACCTTTCTCTTATTGTACCGTTTACGTGTACTGCTTTATTTCTCGTATTTTTACCCTTTATTTTCACTTAGAGCAAAACCTCCTACTTGCATATTTTTCTTCTAACTCGTCGTCACTTCCTTTTATATTAATCCACTATTTCCATCCATACATTCCAATTCATCCATCACAGATGCTTCAGAGGATAAGTTCTGTTTATTTCATGCTTTTCAGGGTTCATCTAACAAAATACTCGTCAAAACCAAGTTACTTTACAAACGCTGCACTTTTGGCAGTACATTCTGTGAAGGTTGAGTTTCCAAACCACCTGTATTTAAACCTACTGCGTCCATATCTAAATTACCATCGCCTTTTATAGGTAAACTGTCTTCATATTCAATGACTCCCCTCCGAAACTATGCACTGGGCTCTCGGGATCCCGTACTTGTTTCAAACAGCCAAACTGTGCGTCGCTCCTCTGTCACCTTTCTAACAACCTCAGGGCCGGATCACGCGTTCACTGTTGGCTGATTATTAGCCACTACGTCATACTTATACATTCCCCACACCATCACCCTCTGACACCCTCATGTACTACATCCATCATCACAGGTTCCTCAAAAATAGCATTTCTATCACTATTATCAGCTTCCTGGTTTTCAAAATCAATCAGTCTTTTTTCTGGTCGATGAATTTCTGCAGTAACTACGTGAGTCTGTAAAACCTCCCTTTATTTCTGACTTACCTAGATTACCCTGTTCACTGTCCATTTTCTTTTGATAAACACCATGATCAACCACCGGTATTCGTACCAGAATCACGGGTTCCTTTGCGCCCCGTAAATCGGGAAGTCGCACTCCTCAATTTAGCTCAAGTATTCACCTCCACCGCACAATCAGCAATCAAATGCCCCGTGCTACCACATTTTTTAAAAGTACGAGGCTGTTTTTTTTTTTTTCCCACTATATAAAACATTATATGTCTGAACCCTTATTGAAATATAGGAAGGGATGTTTTTCTAGTTCCATGAAAATCGTTTCTGTCCCCGCTCAGAGCAAAATTGTAATGACCAAATCCAAGCGTATTCTCTCGAACATTTTTCCACTTTTCCATAGAAGGAGAAAACATTTTCAAGTACCGAGACTGCATTTCGAAGGTACACTCCTAATCTTAACGTAAGTTATTGCCTTGGACACATGGTTTATCTCCACTTCACCGCTATTTGTACTTGATTAGCTTCTCATCATACCTTTCCATCAGGGAATCAAAAAAGGATTAGGACTTGACTTTAAACAGACCACTTTGATTTTCCAGTTGACCAAATGCCATAAACCTCAATTATCTGGAATCTCCATTACATCACGACATATTTCGGGCAATACATCTGAACTGTACATCTTAGTCATTTTAAGATCGATATGCAGAAAGTGTTTATCCTTCTTCTTCTTGTTAACGTCGTCATCATGTCAACCATTTAGGATCTCGAATGCCCCGTTGGACACTCGATTTCAAGTAACTTGGTAACTTCCGAACTAGGGTTACACCTAAAAAACCAAACAAGAGTATGGACGGAGCAGCAGTCAGGAGAACCTTCCCTCACGACAGCTCAAAGCGCAACCACCCTTAATCTTATTGTTTTTTCAAATGTTATAAAAAAGTATGTTTGTGCTCCTACATGTCAGTTCCTTGAGGTGATATACTTTAAACTACAGAAGGATTTTACATCATTAATTATTGTATCCCCATTTACTTAGGGGTACGACATAGTACCTAGCTCTGCACACACACACACACACAACACACACACACACATATATATATATATATATATACATATATATATATATATATATATATATATATATATATATATATATATATATCTCGGTGTCCACATACACATGCCAAAGTTTGTGTAAAGAATGAATAATGACTACCAGAAGGAGTGCGCAGGAGCAACGACTGCTCTATGATTAGGGAGGAATCATTTCTGTTTCCCATCGGCTTTACATCGGAGTCATCTCGCCGTTTTCATTGGACTGGCAGGTGTTTGCTCGTGTCGAAGGTGGATTCAATTCTGGTAATGCAATTCGGCAATCCCTTGACGTCGTAAAGACTAAAGGAAGAAGTGTTCGGATCCCTTAAGTTTCGTACGGGTCTCTAATGGGTTATACACATTTTGTCTGGGTTTCGATAACCATAATTCTTGAGTTATTAATGGTCTTATTATTTCCAGCTCGTATACGTCGTTTTTTTTTTCTCCTTCGTGGTTTTATTCCGGCCCACATTCTCTTCCTTTTTGAAATCTTTAAATGGTGTTTTTCTCTCAAGCTACTCTATTGTGAAATAGGATAAAGTATACATATACGTATATATATATATATATATATATATATATATCTATATATATATATATATATATATATATATAATCTTTGTGTGTGCGCGTGTATGTATGTGTGTGCGTGTGTTTTTAAAACCCTTTCTTCTCTCGTTCCTGTGGAACATTCATGCTCTCACTTCCACAATGGGGATATGGCTTAACAATTCCCAATTCCTTCATACATTCTAACTCAAAGTTTCATCCTGATTTATTGAACCTATATTTATATTGTGACTTACTTGTTTCATTGTATCATCATCTGTTACAATAAGATTATATCTTCTTAATGTACATTCTATATCTCTTTATTCTGAGCTCTTATTCCTTTACCGCTTTGGCAAGCCTCGTGATTTTCCCGGTAGGAGAATATAGATAGAAGTAGTAATAGTGTGGGGAATCAGTGCTTGAGCATAACTTCGCTTGTTTCCTATGATTTGTTTCATCCATGCAATCATATGTTGCGCCAAATAATCTCAGGAATGGATTCTAATGGATTCTAATTTTTTTTATAACAATATTATTGCCGTAGAAAAAGCAGCCAAGTCAAAAATATAAAATAAATGTTCAATGATTCAGAAAAGATGCTGGGAGGTCAACTGACACACAAGTTCTTAAAGAAGTCGGGGGTAGACAATAAAAATCTTATTACATTCCAGATGAGACAAGAAGCCACTTAGGTCTGAAATGGACTTTGTCTTTTGAAACTAATTTTAGAAAGGATCTCTTCTTCTGCCAGTTGCGGTTCCCTAGTGAACTGTTTGAAAAATGGAAGTGGAGGTCAAAGGAAAAATATTTGTATGTCAATAATATTTCTCTCTCTCTCTCTCTCTCTCTCTCTCTCTCTCTCTCTCTCTCCATCATATCGATGATGGAGAGAGAGAGCTTCAAAGTTTTCGTTAAGTTACACGAATTAACAAAATGACAAATGCAGGGAAATGAGCTCCGGATGCAGAGAAATGAACAAAGATAATCGAAGGATTTATTGGGACAAACGAATCAGGACCCACTATCAGTTGTTCCTGGACCGGATCTTAAAACTCCTGAAATCGGCAAGGCCTTTATAACAGCTGCCTTTAAACTGTCCTTATAGAAGTAACACAATGGAAAGGGTAATATAAAAAATCGTCGATTATATGTTGGCAATTTGTAATCAGAATCACAGCAATGATAGATTTATGTGAAAAGGCGAAAGAAAAATAAAATACACTCACGCACATGCACAAGCACAATAAATAAAGTCACATTCAAGTATGTGAAATTTTAAATTTGAACAGAATCGAACACTTCCCAGAGTAAATCTGTTTGCACAGGAATTTGTCATTATCTCACTATCAAGCTGCGCTTAATCTCGATCTGGCTTATTTTGAATGTCAAATACGGCAAAAGATTATTTTTAGATAGTTCGTGTTCTAACGATCTATCGGTACAATCTTGCTTCCTAAGCTGTTCGCTTCACTCATTCTTTCCTGCCAAGACAAGGTAGATGTATCAGTATTTTCTCCATTGCTGGCATAAGTATTGCCAATACTTGTTATAATCGTTATGTAACAAGGGCCATTGGTCATATTGGAATACAAATATAGAAAAAAGAATAGTCTCACTTATGAAACCCAAGTTTTGGCTTCTGAGATATGACAAGACAGTGGTTGAGATTTCCTTGCTCTAACTGACGAGGCAGATCAAACTAATATTTCGCGATGAAAAAATACAAGATTTTAGTTGCATTTAGATTTCAGTTTTTCTATGTATTTGCTTACATGGCCCTTAGTATCTTAAATCTCTTCTTTCCTCTGTATCTTAAATCTCTTCATTTCCTGATTATATAAAAATATCTAAAAGCTTCCCATTTGCGTCACAATTCGTTCCTCGTAGGGACTGGCACAACAAGCGAATAGGTGAGAGTGTCTAATGGAAGGATTCATCCAGCATTAGAATGGCCTTTAATCCCAACAAGGACTTAACAGCCTGCCATTATGTTTACTCGTATGCGACGATTGTGTTTACGTGCGTACGTGTGTGTCATAACAATTAGATGGTATTCGACTGCTGAAATGGTGGTGGCCCACAATGCAACCCGATTATTGGTGTCTAGGAAGTGCTTGGGAATCAAATACACCAAATTCCTCGGCACAGGAACCCCTTTGGCAGGTCATGGATGTAATGTTGCAACGAAGGACCCCTTGGGGGCGAATCCTCTTCTAATGAAGCCGAAGACAATAGGGCTTCACTCCTGAGCTGGTTTGCAGATCGAGAATGGCGTTTGCTCAGAGGGATTTTAGCACAAATTCATTTGAATCATTTGATATAAAAAACTGATGTATTTGGTAGGTAAGAAGTTTGAGGAAAGATGATAATGAAACGACCTTTCTGGGAGTATACCCTATACAGAGCGGCCCTCCTGGTTGAGAAAAAATGACTTCCAAAGAATGAGATGCCTAATGCCTTTAGAATTGCTACGCTGGTAAAGAGACGAGTTTGTTAGATCATGGGGATTATGTTCATGGGTGAAGTTGCGATACGTGGTCGAAGCAGACGCCATTGGAATTAAGTTAAAGGAGTTTAACAGCAAAGTCTGAAACTTATCAACACAAATCGACTATGAAAAGCAGCACTAAAGTTTAAGGAGTTTAATAGTGGAAAATGAAATTTAGTGTTATGATCACGATGTTAGCATGGAACTTCTGTACAATATTTGACCACAGAAAAAGAATGAAAATAATTGATGGTAAAATGAAACAGGGGATCAGTGAAGACTGCAACAGTGCAGTTGTATGACGGAAGAGCAAATCCCAGTCGAGGCCTACTAGAAAGGGGTTATGGCAATCTAAGGAAAGAGAGACAGAGGAACGAATCACAGCAAGTTCTGTAATTCGGTGAAAAAAATAATCTTTTGCTAAAAAAAAAGCGAAGCTCAATCTTAATAAAGAATCGAATTTTAGATAATGCAAGAAAATGTAGATAACTCTGCGTGCAACTGAAGAGCGAAGCCTGTGCAGGCACAAGGCGGGCTGAATCTACTA
>NC_061107.1:28060823-28065823 GCF_015104395.2 Macrobrachium nipponense | reverse complement strand
TGGGGGTGGGACATCTCCTTTTCCCTTCTTTGTTGATAATAATTTCACTTTGAAGATTCGGTCGCTTTTGAGTCCTCGTGAAAACTTCCGATTTTCCGTTGGACCTTCGAGGGATAATTGTGTTTCTTCTTCCCTCCAACAGTGGGAAAGTGGCCGAGGCAGTTTTTTTTTTTTTTATTGGGAAGGAAGAAGAGGAACTTGAATTTCCTTCTTTAAGAAAAAAATCTTTAAACTGCTTCAGGAAATTAGTAAATTACCTCCTGGGGACCGATCTCATTCTAACAAAGTCGATAATGGATTAATACAACTATTCCATCTTCGTTATCTATATTGCAGCTAAAGCAGTTATATTATCTACTTGCCTCTATTTGCCATTCTGACTTCTGCATTATATATATTTCATTAAGTTAGTTATTTTTTCTAAATTGCTATATTAATCTTTTTTAATATTAATTAGCTTTCTTTATCCGTGTATTTTTCCATCTTGTTGATTCTGGACTACACTCCATCGGCGAGAAAAAGAATATGACTGTTACGCTGCACAGTAGTGTTAGATTTTGTATATGCTACAGGGAATACATGAGATCAGTGATTTCACGAAATCCTTAGGGAATATGTGAAATGACCAATTACCTGAAGAACATTTGAACCCCGATGGCTAGTACTAAACATGGTGAAACAGTTATTCATCTACATTCAATGTATTTCGTCGTGCTTAGTAGTAGCCCTTGGGGGCTCAAATGCCCCTAAGTGCATTTGATCCCCCAGGGGCTAGTACTAAAAAGGCGAAAAACATTTGACCCCCCAAGGGTCTAGTGCTGTGCACGACGAAACATCAGCGTGTTTAGTACTATAGTCCGACAGATCTAAACTGATAGATTGTTTACTTCCTTGAGAAAAACCCTGTTGCCAGTTCTCTCTTAAACTTTAAATCGTCCCCTTCTTAAGTCCTCAGCCATCTCCCAGGGAGGCAATATTTGGGACAGTACCTAATGAAACTGACCGTATAAATCCTAATCCGTAAACTCGATCCCTATTTATTTGTTTATTACTTTTGAGACTATTCAATGTTATATTTGTTATGACTTATACCCTTAAATTTTGCTTATTATTATTATATTTTATATGATGATGTTTTTCATTAAAAGTAATAAAAATCGGTAATTGCCATTCAGTATGTATGTCTTATGACATTTTCTTAAAATCTTATTATTTGAATTTTCCGTCTGCCATACTATCCATTTCCTAAACAAGTTTGTAATATTTTGGATTTCATTGCTCTTCATTTTAGGTTTCCCCCTCATTCTAATTCATCAAGTTATGATTTACTTAAATTTCATTTCCTTTTTCACTCACGGTCTAATGCGTGTAGCAAATTTTAGTTTTTATAAGGTTATTGCACATAAACTCATCATTGGGAGAAAAAAAATATTTACAATAATTATCGCAGGAATTGTAATAATATGATTCTATACAAAATATACATTACGAAGAATCTTCGTCGTCAGATAATCTTACTTTAATAACAGCTATGCTATCCTTTGCAGCATCGCCTGTTTGCAAGTTTTCGGAAAGCTTAACTGCATTTGCCCAGTTTCACAGCGTGCTTTCTGTAGGAATAAATTAATTTTCCTACTGACTATTGTTAAAGCAAGAGTTCATTCTTTTTGGCGCTAGAGTTCTCAGCTAGACCGGGCGTTGGGGCTTATACAAAGGGTAGCTTAAGAGATAATTCCCTTTAAACTTCATGGTTTAATAGTCTTGGCCCACCTGCATTTCGCCTGTCAAAGGTAACAGGAAAAGTTGCAACGTTTTTTTTAAACAGCTGTCACGTTTATAAATGCGATTTGTCATTTTATTTACAATAAGATTATAATCACAATATGTGAACGCTTAAGTCCAGCAAAACATGCTAAAAACTTTAAACTACCGATTTATTCATCATGTGTTATAAAGTAAGGTATTTAAAACTGGATACTGGTAATGTGGCAACAGGGTTTTTTACCCAAAGACGAAAACAATCTATCAGTTTTAGATCTGTCGAACTATAGCCCTCTGGATCAATGTTCCTAAGCGAATTGGTTATTTCACATATGCCATAAGGATTTCGTGAAATCCCTGGATTTCACATATTCCCTGTAACATATATACAAATTATTGAAGTCACTAGATATGTTACAGAGCAATTCTCGAAAGAAAAACATCTCCCGCATTTCGGGAGATGATTTCATTTTTTTCAGAATGGCGACAACTTTTTTGAGAGAAATTCATCGTCTATTTGGCGATAAAAGAAATGAAGAAATTAAAAAACTGTTCGCGAAAAAAAGGACTTATTATAAAATATTCTCTTAAATGAGTTGAAGACTTGTGAGTAGGATTTGCATAAGTCTTATAACATGCATTTTTAATGAAAGAAAGAAAGAAAAAAAGGCGACGCTATACAAAACGAACTTGATCATCATTTCGGAAATTCGAAGTGATCGATTTTAGCTGTTTATTACGCGACGTTATTTGGAGTTGCCGTGTTTGTAATAAAATGATTTTTCTCCAACGCATTAAAAAACATATATTATCTTCTTTAACAGTCATATATATAAGTCTTCCATCATTCAAATCAAGTCGAATTTTCATATTCAAAATAAGAAAGATTTCACCCCGAACGAACACTATCAAAATATCTTTCCAATAGTACTGTATCTGTTGCGATATGTTTGCATATGACGAGGAAGCAAACATTTTCAAATAATCATCCATTTATTTTCCCCCTACCCATTTCGGGAAAGGGCGAAATAATTTTGTCAACAAAATAGTTCTGATGTATCCAATAAATGGGCTGAAGTTAAATCCTTACATTTGAATCCAGGACTCATGGAAATCTTTCCATTTAGAAAGGCAATTTTGTTTACCCTTCTGCCTCCCTCTCTGATCAGGCTCAGGGAATACGTATTTCGTGCATTCAGTTACACCATATATATGCGTATACAAATAGGAATAACATGAATTTTTAGTGGTCAGAGGGAGTGACGGTATATATGGATTTTGGTATATGTGCAAGGAGGTCAATATTTAATTTTTTTACCCAACCTTCGCCAAATACCATAGCAAATGAATGCATTATTCCACATCAAAAATAGTGAAAAATTCATGAACTATATCTATTTTCATTTAATGCTACAACCGTTATGGATAAAGGTGGCAGTAAAGCTTCTTTATCTTTTATAAAAAGAAATAAAGCTTAAATATCAACCATCAGACTGCGTCACGGGAAAAATATCAATGAAATGCTGGAAGATTGAAAACAATTTCAATAAAAATATAGTCATCTTTTGGCTCCCTTTATTAGAATTACGGGATTAAAATGTCTAAACAGTATGATAATTGGAGAGAGATATGCGGACATTCTATTCAGGATTACATTAATATTTATGAATAATCCTTTTGAATATACAAATACTCTTCAAAAAGCGACAGTGTTAGCGTTGCTAATTTGTTATAGCTCCTTAAATTTACCTGTGAAAACTGTTCTTTTTCTTTGACAAACTATACTCATAAGGTCTTCAAGAAAGAGGAAAAGAGAGAAATGTAGACGTCTGAAGAACGTTTATGATCTATATATATATATATATATATATATATATATATATATATATATATATATCTATATATATATATATATATATATATACAGATATCTGGTCTTCCTCACCGGGTGCTTTTCTATTCCCTTCAACTTTCAGACGACCATTCTAGCGCTGACCAATTATTCAGAACTCTGAGAGAAGTTCCACAGTGGTACGAAATGCGCGAGGAACGAACAGTCCCGAGCGCCGTTCCAGATGTGAGTTCTGCACAGACATTGCTCTACAAGTGCTCAGTCGATTACTGTTCCACTCGGAAATTCAAATATTAACGAAGATATTATAGCATTATTATTCAATCTATTAGCGATGTTTTAGCCATAAGGTACAATTAGTTATGATGTATTCAATTTCTTGATCCGAATATGTTTTTACGAGCATTGCGCATTGTCAGTCTCCAATATTTGGATCAAGAAACTGAATACATAAGAAAAATAGGGAATGATTTATGTTATCCTTTCCCACATATATTAAGATATTTGTTATAATAAAGCCCACAAAAAGTTTAATAGTGTAAGTAACACGGAGAAAGAAAATTCTAAGAACATTCTCAGTTTGCCTTATTTTAAGAGATTTGAAACCGTTAAATCATTGCTAAAAGCCTTTAAGGTCAACCTTAAATAACGCACTAAAAGGGATGTTAATAAAAAATGGCCCTGGGAAAGCAACAACATAATATATAAAATTCCATGTATGGACTGTCCCTCTTTTTATCTCGGACAGTCGAGCAAGGGCTTAGAAGTAAGATTAAACCAGCATAAATATTCTGTAAAAACTGGGCAAACATCTAATGCAATATTCATTCATTTAAGTGAAAATAACCACCGGATAAATTGGATTGGTAGTTCAGTAATTGCTAGATCAAAAGATGTATCATTACGAAATCTTTTAGAATCTGCCATAATGCAACTTACTTCCCATTGTGATTTTAATATTAGTCGTGGCCTGTTTCATTTAGACCCTTGTATTTGTAACATGTTTAAGAATGACCTCAAAGATATAATTACAGACTTAGATACAAATTAGTTGCCTTAGAGATATCTTCGTTGTATACGTATGTTTAATATGTTTTGTGAATAAGTTTTTGTTTACCAAAGATATGAATTGGTCAGCTGTCGCCCTGTATAATCTTTTAAATGTATTGTGGGACTTAATCTTTTTGTTTTCAAATTGTACCCATATTTATGCTTGTGTGGAAAGGTTACTCATTCTCCTGGTGTGCCGGATTCTAGATACTAATCTCCTTATAATCCCTATCTGTCAGTTATACGACCTCTCCTGTACTGTAAATTCCGTAGTTTATTTTTCCTTCGTGGCTTATACCTTTATTTATATACTTACATATAACTTTAAAATACATTG
>NC_061107.1:28050823-28055823 GCF_015104395.2 Macrobrachium nipponense | reverse complement strand
CTTTTCTGTTTGTGATGATTTCGTTTGAGAATTTGTCATGATTTAGTTGTTTAATGTTTCAATAAAAAAATGGACAAGGCATTCCTCCTATTTGCATGATAATGGCTTTGTAATAGGAAGTGAAATTAAGTTCGCACCTTACTCTCAAAACTTTCGTAAGTAGTAAAGGTAGTCCTTACACACACACACACACACACACACACACACACACACACACACACACACACACACACACACACACACACACACACATATATATATATATATATATATATATATATATATATATATATATATATATATATATATATATAAGTGTCTGCAAGAAGCAGCGCTCCCAAAGTAATTATTACCCAGTCTATTACGAGTGAAGAGTGAAACGCCTTTCAATGAATGGTGTGTGATCTCCCTCAACAAAGATATTGAAAAGACAAAAAGGCTTGAATTTTAACATTTTCAAGAAATTGAGAAATGACAGATTCAATTTCATGAACAGGATTCTCCCGGATTGGAGAACAGTGCTACTTATCAAAATTTATAATAACCTTAGATTCAATCTAAGCAAACTAGTGCATCACCCGGATCACAAATTAAAAAGCTCCATTGAGATAAGTGATTGGAATAACAGACATAAAGATGATTGTGTAATAAATCTTTCAAGCAAAGAACTGAACTGGAATCTTAAATGTGCTTTAGGTTACGGTTTCACGTGTCATTGGTGATGAAGTTTTGCGCACAAACATCATTTCAGAGATATCCAAACTGGAAAAGAAAAGGCCTTTTTTTTTTGGATTACTTCAAATACCTAATAGAATAGTGAATTTCCCGAAAAGGTTTATAGTTGCAATTCAACAAACGAGGAAAAAGCTGACAAACCAATCCATATGTATAGTAGTAATTGATAAAATTAGTTATGTGAAAAAAATGGAAAACTTATTATCTGATTCTAGTACTTACAAAAAGCTACGGAAAGACCCATTACTTGCGTAATCTAGAATTACCTACTAAAGTCATTATTAATTTGGTATCCCTTTGAACAAAAAATTGTAAATTCACTTTCAATTACAATTATTGTGAACAGATATTTGACATGGCTATGGGTAATCCTCTTTCGCCACTCTTGTCTAATATTTACATGAAATGTTTGTATATTGGT
Organism: Macrobrachium nipponense; assembly: GCF_015104395.2. Lineage (NCBI taxonomy): Eukaryota > Metazoa > Arthropoda > Malacostraca > Decapoda > Palaemonidae > Macrobrachium > Macrobrachium nipponense. The sequence continues at coordinate 28,054,667 of NC_061107.1, read as the reverse complement.
TTGCATGTCTGTTTGTATGTTTTTATGAATGTTTGTGAGCTATAGAAATACGAACCGCTTGACCAATCAAGATGAAATTTGGCACGTGTCCATCATTTGACCTAACTTAGATAATAGGGTGAGTTTCAACCAAGTACCCCCACCCCCTCCGCTTCCGCATCCCCATTCCCTGTGTAACGTATGTGGTAAATAAACTTTCAAGTTTATCATACACCATTTCATTTGTTTAGACGATAGATATATGTTATTGAATATGCTTTTCAGTCACCTGATTAATAACTGCATAAAAGGGACAGACAGCATAGTAATACATGGTGAAAGTTGTCAGACAGGCTAGTAATATCTGGATAAAAGGGACAGTCACCACAGTAATACATGGCTAAAGAGGACAGACAGCACAGAAATAGCTGGTTAAAAGGGACAGACAGCATAGTAATACCTGGTTACAGGTGACAGACAGCACAGTAATACCTGGTTAAAGTTGTCAGACAGCACAGTAATACCTGGATAAAAAGGATAATCACCATAGTAATACATGGTTAAAGAGGACAGACAGCACAGTAATAGCTGGTTAAAGGGGACAGACGGAATAGTAATACCTGGTTAAAAGGGTCAGTCACCACAATGATACCTTGGATAAAAGGAACAGTTACCACAGTAATCTTCTTCTTTCCCACCGTTATCCCTACATTAAGGGGTCGGTTGCCTGATGCGCCTTCTCCACTGCCTTCTATCCTCCACCAAACCTCTTCTCTTCATATATTCCTTCACTTTATCTCGCCACATAATTCTCTGTCTCCCTCTCGATCTTCTTCCTCTAACAAGTTCCTCCCAAGCCCTCTTCACTCCCTCCTCGTCATCCATCCTCAACACATAGCCATACCATCTCAATCGTGACTCTCTTATGACCTCTGTAATTTTTACTAAGCCTGCCCTTCTTATTTCATCATTTTCCAATCTCTCAAGCAATGATATTCCTGTAATCCACCTCAGCATTCTCATTCCTGTTCTCTCAAGCTTTACTTCCTCTTTTCTTCTTAGAAACCATGTTTCTGCTTCATGCATAAGCTCTGGTCTTATCACTGTGTTATATATCTTGACTTTTAGCTTGATTAGCATTTTCTTATCACATACTACTCTAGCTACCTCTCTCCACTTCCCCCCATGCAGCTTTTATCCTACTGTCAACTTCAGCCTTACATCCTCCCTCTTGGCTTAAAGTAGATCCTAAGTATTTAAACTATTCTGCCTGTTTTGTAATCAAGCCTCTTCTTTCTTGTATTCTGCCTGTTTTTGTAATCAAGCCTCTTCTTTCTTGTATTACTATTCTGCCTCTATCTTCTCTACTGCTCAGCAAAACTTCTGTTTTATTAACATTCACCTTTAAGCCACCCCTCTCAAAAGACTCCCGCCACTCTCCCACCGTTCTCTGTAGGCCCTCCTCATTTTCAGCAGTAATCACCAGATCCAGCATATAACAACTCCCAAAGCTCTTCATTCCTGATCTCTTCACTCAACACATCCATGACCATCATAAACACAAATGGGCTTAATGCTGACCCCTGGTGTAAACCAACACTAACTTCAAAGTTTTCTGCTTCCCCAACTGCTGTTATTACTTTTGTGCTTGTTCTTTTATATATCATCTCCACCAGCCCAGCCAACTTTTCTGGGACTTTCCTCAAGTACCAAAACATCTTCACAGTAATATCTGGATAAAAGGGAAAGTCACCACAGTAATGTCTGGATAAAATGGACAGACAGCAGAGCAATTCCTGGTTAAAGGTGCCAAACTTCACACTAATACCTGGATAAAAGGAACAGTCATCACCAAAGTAATTTCTGGTGGTAGGGGATAGACAGCATAGTAATACCTGGTTAAAGGGGACAGACGGTATAGTAATACCTGGATAAAATAACAGTCACCACAGTAATTCCTAGATAAAAGGGCCAGACAAAACAGTAATAGCGAGAAAATGGATAGTCATCACAGTAATTTGTTGATAAAAGGGACAGTCCCCACTGTAATATCTGGATAAAAAGGCCAGTCAGCACCACAGTAAAACCTGGTTAAAGGGGACAGACAAAAAAGTAATGCCTGGTTAAAGGGGACAGACGGCATAGTAATACCACGATAAAATAACAGTCACCACAGTAATTCCTAGATAAAAGGGACAGGCGAAACAATAATACCCAAGAAAGGGGACAGTCACCACAGTAATTTGTTGATGAAATTGACAGTCCCCACTGTAATATCTGGATAAAAAGTCCAGTCACCACCACAGTAAAACCTGGTTAAAGGGGACAGACAGCATAGTAATACCTAGCTAAAAGGACAGTCACAACAATAATACCTCTTTAAAAACACAGGCACCACAGTAATACTTGGTTTAAATTTGATTATCATACCTTATTTCAGGTACTCGAAACCACAGAACTATATAATTGAAAATACTTTTCAGTCACCACAATAATACCTGGATAAAAGGGACAGAAAGCACAACAATACCTGGTTAAAGGTGACAGACAGTACAGTAATACCTGGATAAATGGGACAGTCACCACAGTAATACCTGGATATGAGGATCAGTCAGTTCAGTAATACCTAGATAAAAGGAGAGACAGAATAATAATACCTGGATAAAAGGGACAGTAATCACTGTGATACCTGGATAAAAGGGGCAATTATCACACTAATGCCTGGATTGAAGGGACAGACAGCACAGTAATAACTGGATAAAAGAGACACTCACCACACCACACTAATACCTATCAGCTCACCCACGACAGATCGAAGGGTGAACATTCGAATGAAAAGAAAGTTGAACTGTTTTTCGGACCGTAAACTTAAATTCCTCCCCCCTCTCCGTTCTCGCTCCCATCCCCATTCCCCCTTCTCTCTTCCCTCCCCCTCTCTTTCCCCTTTCCTTTTCCCTCCGGCTACATGCAGACTGTCATTCCGTTTCCTCATAAGCATTTGCGTACATTGTTCCAATTTACACTACAGTAAGTAAAAACAAAGCTGTTGGCTAATGCAACCTTCATCAACTTTGAGGGGCTACTTCTCTGTTTCACAATTCTAACGGAACTACTTGCGATTTATTTTTCCTTTTTAACTCTAAGCCTCATCACTTCCCTTAATAACCAATGTATTTATTTCTAATTATTTAATGAATCCTTCCAAATCCAGTCTGCCTTTATCCCAGACAAATACGATTTTTATTTCAGAGTTTTGACGAATATTTTAGGTTTCGAGGTTTAATCTTATCTTTGCTCTGGGCTACCGGCGTTTTATTCTACGAGAACACTATTACCTTTTTATATTTCCAATTTACCTTGCCACTTAACCTGTTTTTGTTCTAATCACATTAAGTCTCACTATAAGTCTTTCCTTTCATTGACGTCCTCCATCACTCGGATTATAGATGCCTCAGTTGTTCTACCAGACCAAACTCATTTGCTATTAAGGCCACGTGCGGCCAATAAAGGCTTCACTTTTATCGTAAATATAAGGAAAATTCCCCAGCCATTTACGCCTCCCTGCTTTCTCTCTACATTTGGTTTTCTCATAGCCATCGTAAAGCTCCTTCACTGACGTCACTAGATAACCCGTCTCATTAATTCGCTTTTAACGTACATGTCCATTTTTCATGTTAAATTTGTATTTTCCTATTTATGTGTGTTGCAGCTTATGTATTCTTAAAGAATATAATTACTTAGAAAGAGAAATGAGTATTAAAAGATTAATATATTGCTCAGAGATAAAGTTACTAGTGTATATTGCCGCTGTCTCAATGTAGGTTAGAATGATATAAACATATATTTATATATATATATTATATAT
>NC_061107.1:28035823-28048323 GCF_015104395.2 Macrobrachium nipponense | reverse complement strand
CATTTTTATGATTTGGCTTCCTGACTGTGTAAATGAAGAATTCATCTGATGCGGCAACATGGAGAAAGTTAGCTTCATCCCAATCTTTAAGAAATTAACCACAAAACCATGCACGGTCTTTTCTCTGTTGCTGAGTGATGTTGGGCTTGCTGATAACATGAAATGGCTTGATACCAGATTTTTTCAACTCAAGATATACAGCACTATAACTTCTCTTTTTTCCCCTTTTTGTTTCTATTTCAAGCGCTAATTTACATAAAGACTTTCTTGGTCTACCCAATGCCTCAGCTATGATGTCTTTTGACTCCTGAGAAAGGATTTCATGCCTTCCAAGATTCTCACTCTTTTCATTATGACAGTCATATGGATTTTTTGTTCCAGTTTCTTTTAACAAAGGATTTATCTCTTTTATATATTTTGCTATCCAGGAACGTGATAATAAGGATGCACAGCATCCCTGGCTTCTCTGAGGGTTATTGCCCGGATTTGGTCAATCGATTTGATTTCCCCCGAGTTGTTAGTTAATGACTGCGACTAACTCCATCACTCAGTCTGAAAATACAAGAAATGTAAAATGAAAAATAGCTTAAAAGAAACATAAGATAATGTACTCGGAGATATGCTATAGCAGAAAGCTTCATACTTTCCATTTGTTCTGTGGAGTGGGGGGGCTCTAATTTCGAAACATCCGGTATAAATAATGCGTGTCTGTGTGTGGCATGTGTAAGTGATTGTGTCAAGTACCTCTTTGCAAACTGGTGGATATAGTCCATGGGCAAGGTGTCAGAACCCTCCCCCCAACACCCTTAGGGATTTTTGCTGACACTGATTTATTTTTTTACTCTTCAAGCTATATAATTGCATAATCTGCTTATTTACCAACTGAACTCTGCTACTTTTGATTGCTAGAATTTATAGACCGTGGGCCAAAAATTATCCTCTGTTTTTACCAATTACCACCATATTAAACAGGGTATCATTTTTCTTTCGTGTTGTACGTTAATAGAGGTTTTATTCAGGTTCATTGGATGGTGTGTGTTTCCAATCTGAACGTTCCTTTGTCTTCCTCAGAGAGCAGAGTAGCCCAGATTAGACACACACACCATCCATTGACACCTCTTGAATAATCAGTCCTGGAGCTGTATGGGTTGTCCCAATGCCAGATGATGTTTCCTCAAGTAAATCAAAATGATCCCAGCGGAAATAAGTTGCAACATTCCTCTCAGGGTCAGTAGTTTTAGGAAGAACTGGGTCTCTCTCAGCAATTTTGTGCATTGCTCTTTCAAGTTCAAGAAGACCGCTGTTCGATGCACAATGAACAAAGTGATGTATGACGGATATCATTTCAAGCATTACCTGTAAGGTGTCTTGGTGTCATGCCAAGCAGGATATGTTTGGGCATCATCCAATGTTCCTTGATGCAGATAAAAAATTTCTTCAACAAATAATTTCACAATACTTCTTGTTCTTCCAGATGTGTCATGTTGCTTCTTTCCAGTAACAACTTGTTCTAGGAAATTTGGTAAGATCTGTAGTTGGCTGATTGTATCCAATTGTAAGAAAATCACAGATGGGGTACAGGGCATAGGTAGCGATTCCAATTGTGACTTTTTGATATATCTGTGGAGTACCAGCGCAGCTTCTAATTATTTTGAGTCTAATGTTGCTGCTCAAATGTAGATTCCACCGCTTGTGCTCTAGGTACTAAATATATTGAGTAAACAAGTTCATTCCTGTAGTTTGGCTGCCAGAACTGAATCTGTGAACCAAATTTCTTGATCAGCTTTGATTTCAGTTTATCTGGTTTGTAGAATTCGTTGAAAATTTCAGGACTGTTTTCTCTTGACACGAATAACTATGGACTTCAAAGCAGCATCATGAGCATTGCATTCCTCTTTTGACTTAATATCTATAGAATCCGCATCTTTTCTTCTTGCATTAATGCCTCGAATTTTAATCAAAACATCTTCATCTTGTTTTTCTTCTGCTGCATTCTTTATTATTTCTGCAACTGGTTTTGTCAAAAATTTAACAGGTTTCTCTAAATTCCTTTGTTTCGTGATTCGATTTTTGCTACAGAATCTGAAGGGAAAAGAACACTTGCACCACACTGATGAGAGGTCCTGAGTTTCATCCATGAACTTGGTACACCATCACCTGAAGAACATTGTCTCTTTGCAAGTTTTGATGTATATGCAAATATTTAATTGCACCATGATGATATCTATGCATATCTGATGAGAATTCGTTATTCACTTGAGAACAAATATGAGGCAACTTTTCACGAACAGAATTCAAGGACTGTCTTCTGCCCTGCTTTCTGTGCCTTGGCTGGTGCCAGCTTCAACTTCTTCTCATAACTTTACGTCTTTTCTCAAACATTTGAAACCATAGTTTGACAATCACATGTTGCTCCTTCAGTCTGCAAATGAAAAATGTTATCACTAATTTATTCACAATTAAGTATATAACAAAATAAAAACAGAATTTTTAATAAAACTCAACGTCAGAGTCTACATAAAACCTCTTTTAACCTACTGCAAGAAATAAAAATGTTTTACTGTTTAATATGGTGCTAACTGGTAAAAACAGAGGATAATTTTAGGCAGACAACTAAAATACATTACTTAGTAATACAAGGATTATGAAAATGATCATCCCATAAAATCCGCAAATAACCACTCAATTACAGAAGCCAATTTGAATGAATTCAACTTTCAAGGAAGGACTTTGGGATGCTCTCTGTCTGTCTGTCTGTCTGTCTCTCTGTCTCTCTCTCTCTCTCTCTCTCTCTCTCTCTATCATGTGTTTTATGTAGTCATCGAAAGCGTTGAAGAGTTCCGTTGTTACTGTAAACATTGCAGCACACACACCCATGTCTATCTATCCATATATATATATATATATATATATATATATATATATATATATATATATATATATATATATATATAGATAGATAGATAGATAGATAGTATATATTAACTTTATCACCTACATGATTATTCTGTGTATTGACACAATTACTAACAGAACGTAAAATACCGACGTTATATTCAGAAGTATAATATTTACCTGCTCATATGTTAAAGTAAATATTTTATCGCACTCTCCAATTATATCTTCACTGCGAAATATGTTAAATCGTATGAAGTTAAACAAAAACATTTCTTTGCCAGAAATTTTAAACGAAAATTTTGATGTTAAGCTAGGTTAAGTCGTCACTGTCGGTGTCTTATAAGATCAAATGAATGGATTATCAAGATTCAGAAAAGAAAAATTTTGCTATAGCCCCTATATATATATATATATATATATATATATATATATATATATATATATATATATATATATATATATAAATATATATACATACACACACATATATATATACTATACGTATATATGTATACATATATATATATATTATCATTAATATATATTCTATATATATATTATATAAAAATCTATATATATAAATCACATATATCCACAGGTGAAAAATAAGAAGTAGGATGCAGGTCTTGACCAGTTTCGACTTTATTTCCGAGCATGGCTTGGAAAGAAAGTCGAAACTGGTCAGGACCTGCATCCTACCTCTTATTTTTCAGTTGTGGATATGTGTGATTTACTTATATATATGTATGATATATATATATATATATATATATATATATATATATATATATATATATATATATATATATGAATATGTATATATGTCTCAGTAAAATCCTTTCGTTAGTAAAGTCATATTTCTGTGTAAATATTGACCTAATAAATCTTCCATTCTTTTGAAGTTATTAAAATCAAAGATGATGTTTAATCTCCTTCTGAATTCCTCTGTTTGTCTGTCTGTTTGTTTGGCGATCTTCCTATGATCGTACTAATCACTGAAGTAATAATCATCTAATTTTTCCTTTTACTCTATTCACATAAAGGCTTCTCCTGTACATTTGATTTGCAGGGCTCGTAAAAATATGAAACGCTCATAAAGAGAGAATTTATTGAATGAGTGGAAGGACAACTATAAGTTTTGCACAGCGATTCCTGACGTTTTAAACAGAGGACTCCGAGCCCATTACCGCCCCAGTCGGGTCTAAAAACCTAATAATGCATCTTTCATGGAAATAATTCATCGTCGGAACAGTTTTAATGAGGTATAATTTGTCCGCTCTTGATCTTTAATGAATTGAACTCAATTTTGTGCAATTAATAGGTTAACATCTTGTTATTGAATGCCTGGCTTCCTTCGATGCCATTTTTCTGTCTTATTTACCTGTAAAAACTTCATATTAAAGACAAAATGAAATATATTTCTTCTCAGACCAGATGAAGTCACAAAAGACCTTCAGATAATTTTACTGTCTTGGAATCACACCAAATCAACATAGAATTGAGATAATGATTGAATATGTAACAGGATAAAGATAAAATACATTGTTTCTTAGACTCTATCTTCGCTGTGCTATTTTTCGTTACAGCTTTGACTCTGATTGTCCAGTTGTTTAGCTCTTTTTGTCAATTCCAAGTACATTCAATAAGGCTATTCAACAGGTGCGAGTCGCCTATTTGCTTATAATTTTATTTATACTTTTAGGAATATACTGTAATATTTGCAATTCTTTATATATCTTATTATGAAGAAAGGATGAATCTCGAAGAGTAAGTGTTCAGATTTATGTTATAGTTTCCTCGTTTTTACGTAATATTTATTTTTTCTAACCAGCATTAAATATTCTCTGAGAAAATAGTATATTTCTTACTCATACATTTGACGTCTGTTTGTAATCTATATGCCATAACTTATATCAAAAGAAATAAAAAATAAATTGATTAACATTTTATAAAATCTCCACTAATTGATCTGTTCAGTGAATAAAAAAAAATTGAAAATAAAGAAAGATAACAAGAAATATCAAGTGTTGAGAGAGAGACCTCGGAAACAACACTCGTCTTAGTTAAACACTGAGTAGAAAGAACTGGAAGCATCTTAAGTAAGAAGATTTGGTTATATGAATTTTCTTCTTCAGGTCATTAGTAGAACGAAAGGTGCCTATGTTTGGGATCCTGGACTGTGAAGAGAAAATAATAAGACTAGAGAATAAAAATGAAAACTTGGACCATTGTCCAGGGAAAAAAGGAAAAAACATCTAGATTAATGTGCATTTTCTATGAATTAGTATTTGAAGGCTAAAAGTTTGATGTACTAAAACTAGATTTAAAGCATAGAACACAATGTAGCATACTCTCACGTCTATCGTATAGAAAACTAGAAAGCTCTCAAATTTCAGCCACATTCAATGTATGCTATCTTTTCAAAGTAGACCATGTTAAAACCTAAAAGAACAAAATATATTACTACAGACGAAAGTAAGAATGGAGCGTTTGCTAGAATAGATATAGTCTTTACATGGATTATCAATTTGTCAAACTAATAGTTTCCAGTGTCGGCCTTAATTTCTAAATTAGAAATGGGTATATCTAAATAAAAGTTGTTCCCTGGGAAATGAAAATCCTTAAGAAGACGAGTGTTGCAGTGCGGCCACATCGCTAGTTATGATTATTCTAAGGTCATTTTAGCAAGATGGAGATTAGCACTATAATCTAGAACATTCTTTGTACCCACATACCTTCAGTGCAAGATAGGTAAATGTATTATTCTGAAAGTCAATCCTTATGAAAGATTAAAATAACGAAATAATAAAGAATGTTGTGTATGGGCTCTGCAGGTCGCTAATTGATTAATTGTCTTAAGATGATTCCCCAACTCAGTTCAGTGGTCTTAAGAAAAACAGTCTAACATTCAGCCATCTCTTAACGAAAATATTTATTTTGCTCAATAAATGTCTCTTTCCACATATATGTATATTCTACCATTCCCATTCTACAATGTTGGAGAATACTGTTTATAAAAATACAATCTCTTTTACTGTTATAATTGCTATAGCATTTCAATGTAATTACACTGGCCTGTAAAACACTTAACATCCTTCATAGTTGAATAATTACTTTATGACGTCAAGAATGAACTATGTGCCCTGCTTCAATGATATAAATTCTGATATAAGAATAAATAAAAACACGAAGGTTGCGTCATTACTGAGGCTATGTAAATAGAAATTTTCTGAAATGTTCAGGTCAAAGTCCCAAAGTCTTCCCAGACTGAAAATAATAAAAGATTTTTATCTGACTAACAAGTAAAAAATTGCGATGGCCATAATTTTGCTTGATTGTGTGTAAGATTTTCCCATTTGAATTTTGTATGTAATGCCACCTAATCCTATTTCTTTGAAATTTATCGTCGGTAAACAGCAAATTTTTCTTCAAGCAATGAGAGGGTCTTAAAACACATTTACATAATTGTCATTTCCTGTAGAGGGACTGCTATTTTATTTCACAATCTTTTCATTCATTTACCAAGTTTGTCCTTTGTGGAGAACATGAAAATAATTAGAGGTATGAGGTGGAAGGTTAAGTCTGAAATGTCGTCAACTTCTACTGCCATCACTTCAAAGGGGCAAATGCAGCCATTGCTTGGCGCCAAAAGCTCGATATCGAACTGTGATGAATATGAACAACCACAAATTGCTGAACGATCGTTTATTTTATTAACAAATTTCAGACATCAGTTCCTCTTCTATGAGGGGTCCGTTGTGAGGGGAGGTGAGACGAGTTCTCACGAGACATTTCCAAAATAAATTCTCTTTATCGAATGGGTTTTTTTTTTTTATATTCATTTCAATGATGGAGACAGTTGTTAGTTTTCTGGAAAAGGAAACTATTGAGATGGCTTTGTCTGCCCGTCCTTACTTTTTCTGTCCGCCCTCAGATCTTAAACACTAATGAATTACAGCCCCCTAGTCTTAGTAGTTTTGATCTTATTTAAGGTTACTGTTAGCCATGATCGAGTGTATGGCACCGCTATAGGTACCAACAACACATGCTACCACCGGCGGTGGCTGAAAGTTTCATGGACCGCGGCTGAAGGCCGTGACTGAGAGTTTCATGCAGCATTATACGCTGTACAGAAAAACTGATAGCGCCGGTAAAACTTCGAGACTTCGAGGCATTTTTTATTTGTTTTTATAGTAGAAAAATGACAATAATTGATGGTGGAGTAAAAAAAAAGTGGTTATTAATGATCGCTCTGAAGAACCGATATGAAATACTTTTGATAAATGAACTTTATTACCTCTTAATAATTACAAAATAACTAACTCCAGACATCCTCAGGATGAATTCCTAGACTTGCATTCGGATTTTAAACCTATATCTCGGACAGTGCGAATATTGGCGATGACTGTTTTAGGTTGTGTAAAATATTTTATGGCGATCAAAAAATAAATAACTTTTGTGTATGAGTTTAAAACTTTTCTTGGTAATGTGGTAGTTTATATGGGAAACTCACTCCAGAAATCTCCCTCAAAATATTATTTACAAACTACGAATAACAAAGTCATATTATTTTTGCTTCAAGAGAAAATTCTTATGGATTTAAAAATAAATATTAAACATTTCTCCACCTTCTTTAGTTCAAGGATAAATGTCAACTTCCGGTGTGGTGCGTCTTGCAATTGTAAAGAAAATTTGAAACTTTGTTGTGTACTTGTAAAGGAAATTATTAAGTGTGTTCTATATTTATAAAGAATATTGTCAAGTGTGCTCTGCATGTATAAGAAATTATCATCCGGGATGTATAAACCATAAGCTGATGAAGTCGACTCTGCGAGGAAATATCCTGACAGGTCAAGGAGAGGTCAACAATATGATGAATTTTATGAAGACCTTCCCCAAGAAGCCAGGTAACAGGACAATAATAGACAGGACATCTTATGTTGAAAACGTCATGATTATTACAGTGACGTTTCGTCAGATTTACATGAAAGTGCTCACTATTTGAGAGAGAGAGAGAGAGAGAGAGAGAGAGAGAGAGAGAGAGAGAGAGAGAGAGAGAGAGAGAGATATTCTCTCTATGATGAAGACACGAGGGTGATTTATCATAGAACATCTGGCTTTGGATATGAGAGAATATGAGAGAATTTACTCGTTCTGATTTGTGACAAGATTGGGGAATTTTCATCGCTGAATTATTCATGTATGTTATGAGATTCGTACATTAATCGATTTTAAAAAGTTTATTCATTGCTTGGAATATTGAAGTGATATGTTACGCTGTCAATTTCAGAGAAGTTAATGAAATAAATCTAGGTTGTATTATTACCAGTTACAGAATAACTTGATGCCTTGTTATTTTAAATGCATAACATCATTTCAACAAAAGTAAATGTTAAGTAAGTGACCTTAATGTAACCGATATTGCAATATGGAGTAAGGATAAATGAATTGTATTGTTAGAGCTGAGGTTTCTACAGTTTACCTAATTGATGATTATATTAATGTAACGAATGAAATTAAGAATTTCATCGCAAAATATGAATAAACTAGCACGAATTATTCGGACTATATCTGTAAATTTAAAATCCAATTAGAGTTCGTTTATAATTCTCAAGCAAGAGTGATATTATAAAGTCTTCACTACTGAAAAGTAATCAACTGAAACTTTAGAAATCTCTGAAAGTAAATTCATTTTCATTTTCAGCTTAAACAATGTATATTTGTTTCTTCTCTCTGCGATACCAGAAAGTTAATGTGGATAAAAATGTAAACACCGACATCCTTCAAAGACAATACAAAATGCGTTAACTTTATAACATTTTTGTGACGAGAGAGCCTCAAGAGTTTTTACGTTGAATGTACCGTGAGGGAGAATGAACATAGTTACGTAAAATGGGCTCCAATATTAATCAGCAAATTTCTGAAAGAAACAATTACCTTTGAAACCATACTGTCATAAGGTAAGTTTACACTAGGCTTCACCGCACGCTGCATATGTAAGAACCATCACCAACTCCTCCCAAATTCTTGTTAGTCCCATTTACTGGTCTGCTCATCAAGATTCACGCCACACCACTAACTCACCCAAATAAGCAGCCCAGTAGACGGGGCTAACAAGAATTTGGGAGGAGTTGGTGATGAGTCTTACATATGCAGCGTGCGGTGAAGTCTAGTGTAAACTCACCTATAGATAAGAAAATGGATTGCATTTGCAGCTTTATGTGTACTCAATTTCCTATTTTCTCAGAAACGTCTTCTTTCATCATAATTCTTTCCTATTCTTGAACCATAAGCGCTTTTTATCATCATAGCCTTTCTACATCCAAAGTCTTTCAACATAATTCTTTCCTATTCCTGAACCATAAGCGCTTTTTATCATCATAGCCTTTCTTCATCCCAAAGTCATTCCACATATGTACTTTTACAAACACCTCGAAAGTTATCCTGACAGAGTGGGAGCTTATCTAAATGGCTCAGCTAAACCATAAGCAATCGGCTATCTAGAGGGATATAAGTTGATACCTATTCTGTTTCACCTGCGTCAACTGAATTTAGGCTTTGTAATTGGAATTGATATCTAGCCATCTCCTCCGTGACACACACACAAATATAAATATATATATATATATATATATATATATATATATATATATATATATATATATATATATATAAATACTGATTATCTGGTTTGTCTTTGTGCGTTTCAATTAGGTCAGGGACGACTGAATAGCAGGAGTCAAAACGAAATGCCACGTAATCTGCAGTAAACATTGCCTAAAGGGGAACTGGATACGACATTACTGATGTATGTATATATATATATATATATATATATATATATATATATATATATATAATATATATATATATATATATATATATATATATGTATAAATATACATACATATATATATATATATATATATATATATATATATATATATATATATATATATATATATATATATATAATGTATGTGTGTGTGTGGTGTTCTCAGAACTATCAGAATATTTTTTTACCTGATTTTCTAGCACTATTATTAAACAATAAAATTTTTTCTGAGGGCTAACTTGGAGTCTTTACCTTAACAGTATACATACGTATAGTTATCTATACTATAATTTTTCATGTTATCTGGCAGCTATGGGAGTAAAGTACTCTTGTGAAGATGTTGTTTATGTAAGAATATATGACTATGAAAAGTAGAGTGAAAGTACGATGAACAATAAAATACAAATGTCGGCTCGTACTCTACTTCTTAATAATTTAAGAACTTTATGATACTAAGTATATATCAATCGCAGATCGCTGCCTTTTATTTAGTATTTGCGAGCGAATGAACATAATCAGAATCCATAAATTCCTAGAAAAAGACGATCACGATTTTGTTTATTAGATTACGTAACTTTTGATAACACGAACGCGAGAAATTGCATTCTGAATTTATGGTCAAATGCACGGAAATTCTAGATGGAATTCAGTTGATTGTTATATTGTTTTTTTAATAACATATTAAACTATTACTACATTTTTTGGACTTATTTCAATGCCTTAAAATGTCCAGGTATATAAAATTCACGGCAATTTTATTAGCATAATTCTCGCTGTTAACGTTGAATATTGTAGTTTATTGAAATGAACATAATGTTCGAATGGAGATGTTGCATTTTCTACATGTAAAGCATGTGTACTATCATGGAAAATTATTTTCGTTCTGTGGTTGATAATTCTGTCTTGAATTTATTAAAGAAGACTATTTGCCAAAGAAAAGGTGACAGTGTGAAGCACACTACTCAATGAACAGACATATAAGTATGCAGAAAGGTTAGTATTGAAGAAATTCAGTCATGGAAATGAATAGCGGATAAATCGTTGTAAAGACAATATATATACCCTTCATGAACAAAAGAATGTCGCGGTAGTGATCGTATCAAGTTATAATTTGATGCTAACAACACACAGGAACTGCCTCACCTCAGCGAATTCCTCCCTGCTCTCTCTCTCTCTCTCTCTCTCTCCTCTCTCTCTCTCTCTCTCTCTCTCTCTTGAACAGACATGATTCTATCTATCGGGAAAAAAATTGGATTAAACAAATCAAAAGGCAAATCAAAACTAAACCCAGATAAGCCTTATTTAGAGAAAACGGACTGCCCTCCGGCAATACATAGGAAACTAAACTAATCCCATATAGAAAATGAAACATCTCCACTCGAACATTAGAGTGTTCATTCAACAAAATAAAATGCCGCATAGTAAACAACCTCTTCACTCCGTTAGGCTAATCCAGTGATGAAACATTTTTCACGGGGCCAAGTCAAGTTCCTGTCAGAGTAAAAATATGGTCCCCATTACAATTAAACGACATGGTGCATAAAAATGTAACATGTGAGAGAAATATAAAGGAATAATAAAATTAACTGCATAATCCTAGACACTAAATAATGGGATTAGTAACAAGGCCTACTTACATCATAAGGCCTTCCGTGTAACAGTCTCTCTCCCATACAAGACAAATTGGTAGTGCCCCTAAATCTATAGACACCCATCATGAAAGGTGTAATACAATGCACAAAGTACGGATTCTCTTTGTAAAGGCCACGCCCCTTCGTATGACGACACTGCCACGCAACGAATTCAGTAAACGGGAGGATTCCATGACGTCCTGACGGACAGAGGACAAAACCTGTAGGTGTCATAAGGACTTCACTAGATGGTCATGTGGCTTACCCACTTCCGGTCACACAAACTATTCTTCAGGTGGAGAGAAACGACTCGTAAGTGTTGATTTAACATCCTTCCCGAAAAAAGGAATGTCAAATAGATATGATCCGACTCATTCACTTTTCTGGTCACCTGAACTGAATTTCTGCTATCTTTTCACAGGACAGCAAATAGTCAGCTAAATCAGTCCATGTACCTGTATAAGTGTTATATATATATATATATATATATTATATATATATATATATATATATATATATATATATATATGAATAATTATCACATCACCGTGATTCATATAAATCATTCGAGCTACACAATTAATGTCCTTCAATATCTAATTCGCTCCACCTCGGAATTGATATATTTTCATATATGTACCGAAGGGGAATTTTTAGTTGATAATAATTTCGTCCCCTCATGGGCTCGAACCACCATCCAACGGACAGGCCCTAATTTCGTTCCTGTCCGTTGGACGGTGGTTCGATCCCATGAGGGGACGAAATTATTATCAACTAAAAATTCCCTTCGGTACATATATGAAAATATGATAAATTCCGAGGTAGAGCGAATTAGATATTAAAGGACATTTGTAGCTCGAATGATATATATATATCTATATATAATATATTATTATGATCTTATCTGGAGAGGAGCTTAAATTATGAACAGGATAATTACCTTGATGCTTTCACCAAGAAAGTGATTTACTCACCATAAGGTTTCATTTGTATCTGACTATTTCTTAGGGTTCAGGTAAAACTTGAAAATAAATGAATGAGCTGAGGGCTTAGTCAACAGGGAGATATTGTAGATAAACACTCAGGTTCACTTTAAAATCACAAGAATTTCCACCAAACAAATATCGGAGCAGTCA
>NC_061107.1:28020823-28025823 GCF_015104395.2 Macrobrachium nipponense | reverse complement strand
ATATATATATATATATATATATATATATATATACATATATGTGTGGTTAAAAATCACGGTAAGCGAATAACACAGGAGTTAATAGGCAGAAATCCAAGCGGTTTCGTCTTTACTAAGACATTGTCAAGGAAAGGATGAAATACAGTTGGAAAGAAATTTATCCGGTAAACAAAAAGATCAAGAATACCAGATAGTTAATTGTCAAAAGGGTAAAAATCAAAGGATTATCGGATATCACGCGGTCACAAACTTAAAACATAGATTTAACTAGAACACATCCATATAGTCCAAAACATGTAAAAACTGAATATATAAATTTTTTGCTCATATTTATCCACAACTTTTTTCCTTATGAAGGTATCGAGTTTAAATAAACCAAGACTTAAATTTAGAACATTTACATTATTTGACTTGATGAAACAAGATTCAATGATATTCTTTTTTTAAATGTGTCCCCCCCCATTACATGGGATTAAGGCTCTTACTTGACTCCAGTTAATAGGGTGATCAAATCTCTCATATGTACGAATAATGCATTCGATATTTGTCCAGTTCCCACAGATATTAGTGCTGCTTGAGTCGTTGGGAAAGAGATTTACCGCCTTGTCCGTAATATATTTTATCACACTTTTTGCAAAGAATTTCATATATGCAGCCGGGAAGATCTTTAGGAGACTTTTTTTATTACTAAACTTTTGACATTTATATTGCTGAAAACAACATTTATGTTAAAAAGTTTTAAAATTCTAAGAATTTTCAAAAATCTTTCATCATATTGTAATTTTAGGATGCAATGCTTACTAAATATAAGTTTGTCATTAGTTTGATAAAATGTTTTTCTAGCTCTTTGCCATGCCACATCTACAAAAGTCCTTGGGTATTTAAGTTTCAAGATAATATCATAAAGGCCTTAGGAAGATCCCAGAAAAAAAACAGAAGAATTTAACATTTTGATGGTGATTGGAGAAGTAATGAACAAAAGAGGTAGTTAGTTGATGTTAAAAAGACGGGAATTTTTTTTTACAAAAGTTCGGCATGGCTATGGGTAATCCCTTATTTCCTGTCCATAGCAATATTTACATGGAATTTTTTCAGACGATTCTCTTACCAAGAATTTTGCCCCAAAAAGTTATATGGTTTAGGTATGTGGATGATATTTTCTGTATTTGGCCAGTTCACGAAAATCTACAGGAATTCGTTATTAACCTCAATAATTTAGTCCCTTCTCTAAAATTTACTGTAGAGGAAGAAAGAAATTGCTATTTGAATTTTCTTGATGTAACTGTCCATAAAAATGGTAGAAATTTCACCTTTTCAGTCTTTTGAAAATCAACTACACTGAGATTAAAACTATTCGTGCTATTGCCTTGAAACTTAAATACCCAAGGACTTTTGTAGATGTAGCAAGGAAAAGAGCTAGAAAAACATGTTTTTCAACTAATGGCAAACTTGAATTTAGTAAGCTTAACATTCTAAAATTACCGTATGATGAAAGGTTTTTAGAAATTCCTAGAATTCTAAAGCTTTTTAACATAAATGTTGTTTTCAGTAATATTAAAGTGAAGAGTTTGGTAATAAAATATTTACCTAAAGATCTTCCAGGCTGCATATATGAAATTCCTTGCAAAAAGTGTGATAACGTATATTACTGACAAACCGGTAAATCTCTTTCACAACGACTCAAACAGCACCGATATTCTGTGAGAACTGGACAAATATCGAATGCAAAATTCGTACATATGAGATCGTCCGATTAACTGGAGTCAAGCAAGATGCTTAATCTCATGTAATGACAGTTAAAAGGAATATCATTGAATCTTGTTTCATCAAGTCAAATAATGGAAATGTTCTAAATTTAAGTCTTGGTTTATTTAAACTCGATACCTTCACAATGAAAAAAGCCGTAGATACATATAAGCAACAAAATTAATATATTTAGTTTTTACATGTTTTGGACTATGGATACGTTGTAGTTTCTGTTAGGGTTAAATCTGTTTAAATTTGTGACCGTGTGATATCCAATAATAATGGATTATCTCCTTGATTTTTACCCTTTTGACAATTAACCTTCTGGTATTCTTGATCTTTTTGTTTATTTGATAACTTTCCTTCCAATTGTATCTCATTCGTTCCTTGAGAATGGCTTAGTAAAGACGAAAGAGCTTTGATTCTGCCTATCATTTTCGCCTATATATATATATATATATATATATATATATATATATATATAATATATATATATATATATATATATATGTGTGTGTGTGTGTGTGTGTTTGTATGTGTGTGTGTGTGTGTGTATGTGGATACATGTGTGGATATATATATTATATATATATATATATATATATATATAATTATATATATATATATATATATATATATCTATATATGGGGATACAATCCACAATGAAGTAAAATCCTCTTGTAGATTAAAATATATATTCTTGTACAGGATTAAAGCTTTCGACCATCAACTGTGGTCTTGTTCACTAAAATGTGATATGTCACCTCAAGGAACTAACAAGTACGAGCACAAACATTTGAAAAAACAACGGTTAGGTAACAAGCTAGTTCATATTATGAATGATCAGGGGTGGCGGTTGAGCCCCTCGTTCTTTCCAGAATTCGTCTAGATCTTCATGAAGGGGAATGTTTCTATTGTCAACTGCTTGTTCTATGGTGGTTGGGTGTTTTTTGTTGGAGAATGACCTTGAGTGGAAGTAAACTGGAGAGGAAGCGCATCGTTATTGGCACATATATTTCTAAAGTTTGAAATTTTCCCTTTTCCTACATATCTCTTCACAAATAGCTGTATTTTCTGTAATGCCAGTATTTCCTACAAAGGTCGTTTAATGAAATTAACGCCCCTTCTACTACTCGTCTCAAAGTTCTGTCGTTACATGCAAAAACAACCTTTGTACCTTTAAAATTTATTGCGTGGTTTTTCTCCCATGTATGTGCGCAATTGCTCTGTATGAACTTCCCCTTCTGCAAGCAGCAAACGTGTTCTTCCCTTCTCTTATCAATGGAACGTCCCGCTTTCTTCCCACGTAACATTCCATTGCAATCACTACAAGGTATTACTATACTCCTACATTCTCTCTATTACCCGGGTTATTTTAACGAGTTTCTTCTTGATTGTACTGTTGTACTGAAAAACTACGTTGAAGCCGTTCTTTTTTCCTTTAAGCTGCCTAGAAAATTTATTAAGTACTCTATTATAAGGAAGAGCAAGAGATGCCTTAAAATCTGCCTTTTCAGTTACATCATGAGGGGCGTAAAACATTGATCTAGCTTTTAGATAGAGACTGTAGTATAAAAAACTTTGGGTAACACAGTTTGTAAAACTATCTACCAAGAAATTTATTTCGGCGTCAATGAACTGGGGATCACATATTCGGTATGCTCGAAAAAACAAATTGGTTAAAACGTTGTGCTTTACTTTAGGTTCATGATATGAAAAGTAATGAATATAGGTGTTTGTGTGGGTGTTCTTCCTATACACGCTGAATTTAAAGTCACTACTCATTGTGTCTCTATGAACTACCATATCTAGAAAGGGAAGCCTATTTTCCATTTCCTTTTCCACTGTAAATTTAATAGAGGGCAAAAAACCATTAAGCACTAAAAACCTATGAAAGGCTTCTTCGCCGTGTCTATGAACAATAAAAACATCATCTACATACCTAACCCAAATTCAGGCTTTGATGTCTTCCGGTAGTGTGTCAACATAAACCTTTTCGAAAAATTCCATACTAGTTAGCCAATTAGGGGAGAGAGGTGAGCCATCGAGACCCCTCCGGATTTTTGTTGATAGAACGAACCATTAAACTCAAAAATTGTAGATTCAACGCAAATGTTAAACAAATGACAAAATTTATCTATGTGCATAGGTGGCTTGAAAATATTATCTGAGGCTAATTTCTTCAAGTTGTCGAGCACGAAACTCAGTGGTACATTCGTGAATAAAGAAACTATATCTAGACTGTACATAGTACCTATGTAATTCTTTTCCTTAATTTGATCCATAAAATCCATACTATGCTTAATGTGAGATTTCGAAATTGTCTCTATTAATTTCCCCAAAACATCCGCTAACCATGATGACAGATCCGACTGAGGATTGTTGCAGCTAGCGACAATGGGCCTTAAAGTACACCCCTCCTTGTGAATCTTGGGAGTTCCGTAAAAATAACTAAAAGACGGCAGTTTTCTCGCTAGTTTACTCAGGACTATATTTCTGGTTTCTTTTTCCACACCACTGCTAACTATGGCTTTTATTTTCTTGTTAAATTCAGACTGCAAATCGCTAATGCAAGGGGGTTTTGTTACTTTTAGGTATGTGTTACTATCGTTTAAGAGCCTGTGTGCCGTGATCAGGTAATCGTTCTTATTCATAACCACTTCAAGGGGTTAATCTTTAGGCCTCTCCATAAGCAGGTTTCCCAGAGAATACGACCACCGAACGTGTCGCCAGACGGGAGTTAATGAGGCAAAAACACCAGGCAATAGTTTAATTTCCATTCTTCCTGGATCACCGGTTACCTGCATACCAACTGAGACTTACTGCCACACCTACAAATGCTTTGTATATATACTTTTGTAACAGTGAACAGGGGCACAGAAGGAAGTGTGCTCGGAATATATTTGCAATGCTCAAATAGTGTTTTATGGGCCTTTTATCTTCATATTCTACTGTTGTATTACAGTAAAAGACAATCACATACACACACACACACACACACACACACACACACACACACATATATATATATATAATATATCTTATATATATATATATATATATATATATATATATATATATATGAATTTAGATTCATCGTTTACATTTAATGTCGTCAACAAAACAATGAAATACATCAGGCATAAAGTGAAGAAGCCTGAAAAAAATTTTCCGTGCTGTGAAATACTCGAATACTTTTCGTTTTTCTCTCTGGAAAATAGTGGTCGATGAATTTCACCTTTTAAGATTTTTT
>NC_061107.1:27978323-28015823 GCF_015104395.2 Macrobrachium nipponense | reverse complement strand
TATATATATATATATATATATCTATATATATATATATATATATATATATCATATATATATAGATATCTATATATAATATAATATATATATATATATATAGTATAATATATATATAATATATATAGAAATATATATATATAGATATATATATATATATTATATCTATCTATATATATATATATATATATATATAATATTATATATATATCATATATATATATATATATCTATATATATATATATATATATATATATATATATATATCTTATATATATTTATATATATATATATATATAATATAATATTGCTATATATATATATATCTATATATATATATTATATTATAATATATATATACTATATATATATATATATAGATTAGAATATATATCTTATATATAATATATATATATATATATATTATATATAATATATATATATATATATATATTTAATGGTCTGTGTGTGTGTTCCTCGTTTACACCACTAACTGGTAGGTCTTCGCCATCCACAACATTCAGTTACACTGCAATATAAAGAAAGGGCCATTGATTTTAGCTAACAAATGACGTGACTATGAACTGCAGGAAGTGTCATGTCTGGGCACAGCTGCTATTATGCGTGATCATTTTTCTATAGAGCCAAAACGCGGATCGATGGCGTTTTTACGAAAGGGTCTCAAGCGACGCATGGACGGCTCAGAGTGAAAGAGAATTTGATTTAGAATAGCCAAAGGGGAGAGTCGACAGATTGTGGAGCGGTAGAGAAAAGTAATTCTTCCCTTCCTGTATCCTTTGTTATTCCCTTTCCCTCTTTCTTTCCTCGTTCCAACCATCCGTTTGTATTCTTTGCCTAAGATTCCAAACGATGGAAATAAATGCGAGTCACAGAATAATTACAAAATGACACCTTAAAAGTAAAATGCGTGAGGTGGTGAATAAACGACGAAAAAATACTAATATTTCCTTTAGATATTTAGAGAAACCGGGCTAGTTTTGCTGTTCTTTCCCACATAGTAAAAAAAAAATAAAATACCTGCTGAGCTGTATAACATGAACACACTGAAAGCTTCATGTTCGTTTGCTAAGATATCTGGACAACAAGAAGGGAAGCCATGAACAACTCAAGCTATTACACAACAATGTACTTTTCCTCATGGAAAGAAAATCTAAAACGAAAAGTGAAATCATATAACGTTCCAGACTTCTCTTAAAATTACTATATATTTCGCCTTAACTGGAGAGAAGAAGCGAGATTCCGGAACTATCAATTGCTGGGAAGACAAATTGAGGAAGCCATTAGCCCCTTTTTGAGAAATATCTGTGCGTTGTCTTTACGACGGGTTTTTGTACATAGGAAACTTTGCTTCTCCAATAATGTATTTGCATACTTATTGTTTTATAATGTACTTTTATATCATGGCAAGAGGACTCTTTCATCTATTTAAGTCATTATTAAATTACCTTTTGCTTCTTTTCATTTCGTGTTTCTTCCTTTTTCTTGTAATTTCTTTATTATCTAAAATTTGTCAAAAATTATACGCTTAACATTCAATTCTACTAAATTATTTTGTGAGACAAGGTGAAACTTCATTTTAACAAATTAAAACAAATACTCTAATTAAATTTGAAGGAGCATGAATGTTCTGGTATATTAATTGTCAGAATATAGGTAAATTCAGATACCTGGAGAAATAAAATATCAAGGAACGTTATATGCAAATATTAAATTTTAGTTGAGTCAGAAAAATAGTTCATATTGATGAAATACTAATAAGTTAGAATTTCCAAGGAATAATGTCCTTTTTGCTATAATGTTCTATGCTTTATGTTCTACTATAAATATTCACGAGGCATCCAGTTCTAAATAATAATAATAATAATAATAATAATAATAATAATAATAATAATAATAATAATAATAATAATATACAAAAAGGAAAAGGGGCAAGGACTGAAGGGATAAAACTACCAGATGGGAATAGCATCAAACACATAGATGAGACAAGATACAAATACCTGGGAATAATAGGAGAGGATATAAAACAACAAGAGATGAGGGACATGGTCAGGAAAGAAAATATGCAAACAATTGAGGTGATACTGAAGTCAAAACTCAACGCCGAGAATATGATGAAAGCCATAAACACATGAGCAGTACCAGTACTCAGATACAGCGCAGGAGTAGTGGAGTGGACGGAGGATGAATTCTGCAGAATAGACCAGAAAACTAGGAAACACACGACAATACACAAAGCACTTTACCCAAGAGCAAAAGCGGACAGACTATACATTACACGATAGGAAGGAGGGAGAGGACTACTAACCATAGAGGACTGCGTCAACTTCGAGAACAGAGGACACTGGGGCAACATCTGAAAACCAGTGAAAACGAGTGTCTCAGATTGCTTGGGAGGAGAATGACAAACAGAACGGAAGAATGGCACAACAAACCAATGCATTGACAGTACAAGAGACAGACTAAAGAACTGGCTAGCGATGAAATATGGCAAGGGCTACAGGGGGGAAGGGGGGGGGTGGGGGGGGGGGGGGGGTTGGCGGTTGAACTCAAGAGGGAAACAGAAGAAATGCTAATAGCGGCTCAAGATCACGGGCATTATAGTAGATGAGAAAGACAGAGAAAAAATTGAAAGTAGTAATTGGAAGGATATGGGATATGCCAGTGGAAATTGTACCCATAATCATTGGAACACTAGGATTGATCCCAAGATCCCTGAAAAGGAACCTGGAAAAATTAGATGCTGAAGTAGTTCCAGGACTCATGAAGAAGAGTGTGCTCCTGGAAACAGCGCAGATAGTGTGATAAGTGATGGATTCCTAAAATCACCCAGTCGAATAGGATGAACGGTAGACATTCCTCCCCACCCTCCCCATCAGCGTAAATTTCAGAGTAAGTGATATATGGAGTATAACTTCCGTAAATTCACCTTACCATGCCGTGAATGGTTGAACTAAATTGATTGAAGGCAGTGGGCCCGAGAAGCCGATAGTAATCTAAAATCTAAATTATTGGGATAGAAAAGAGGATGGAGGGCAAAGATGGTGAGGTCACGATGTTACTAGAGGTCACAGATTAAACACAGTGCTCGCTGACAACCCCAAACTTTATTATTGGGCCAAGCACATCTTTTCTAGTATGATAGGCTAAGGTGGGATCATAAATTAACGTTAGTGGATATGTTTGCAATTAAATTGAATATTGTCGTACATCGATTATCATTGTTATCTCCATCTGTCTTAAAGTATGATAGTGTTTTTTATATGATTTTTAAAGGATTCTTGACAGAAAAACAAGGGTTATGGTGCCTCGTACACAAACCCTTGAAGTTTTAACATTGGACAAGAACTCTCTTTTTAGTTTGATAGTGGTAGGTGAACGTAGAGTAATGTTGATGGTTATTATTGGCTATTAAATTGGTTGTTGTTGTTTTCTACATTAGGGTTGATAAACATCCCAAATGTTGTAACCTTTTGAATGTACAGTGGCGGATCACTCAATCGGGATATAAGAAAACTGTGGACGTCGTATACCTTTGCGTCCGTTCCCGTCAACCCAATAACCCCGGTTTCACGAAAGGATCCCCACCCTTTAACGTTTGTAGGTTTCCTTAGACTTTTTGTAACACCAGGTTGTCGCAGAAACGTGATAAATAGCACTGATTTCGTCCCTGGTACCTAATAAACAATGTAGTTTTCGCTAGGTTTTTTAATTGCATTTTTTGCGGTGGTGGGGACGGGGACGTGAAAGTCGACGTCCCGTGGTCCTTCACTGTGTGTGTGTGTGTGTGTGTGTGTATACATGTATGTATGTATGTTCTTGGATATTTGATATGTTTATTTAGCAGCAGAATGCCTTGTGTTGTCCAGCCTGAAAATTGAGTATAAATAGAAAATAATTCTTCTGAGTAACTAAATATTTTCTTTTATAAAACTCTCCGCGATTCCTCGTAAATGCTTTTCCCTCAAAGAACTCAAATGGTTTTCCTTTTTCGAAAGTTAAACCATCCATGAAAATCAACTAATTTCTCGCCCTAACTCCTGTTAAAAAAGCTTTTAATCACCCACATATTGTAGGAGATGGTCCGTACAAAAAAGTTGTTTCATAAATGACGCAGTTCTCATGAAAAAATGAATTCGAAATTGGCAAGAGAGACTGAAAAAACGCATCCAAAAATATTGGGCACATCAGGTCTTTGGGGGTTCTGTTTTCGTAATGGGCTAAAGGGTTGATGAATGTATGCCGTGGGGTTTGGTGTGTAGAGATATGGTTTGAAAATTATGTTGTGAAGATGTAATTATAGAGGACAAGAAAAGAAGTAAGGCTGTTAGTGAAACGACCAGAATGCTGGTGACCAAAGAATATTGATTGATTAAGATAATGTGTTTGCTGTTTATGTCATGTAGAATATCACCCACTCGCTTTTCAGATGTACTTTGCTTTTCTTTACGAAGTCATATATCTAAACTGTGCTATTACTCACTGGCGTTTTTAATTATTGCCTTTTTTTCATTCATTCTTTTTCGCATTATTCCGCTTTCATACTCCATGTCTATTGTTGTGTAATCATTGATTGCTAATTAGTTATCCATATGCAATTTTACATGTGGTTTCATTAATGTTATTTCGTTTAGTACTTACTCGCATATACAATATCATTCTCACTTTCATTCGCTGTATTTCTTCGTCTTCTCTACAGGTCGGCGTTATGATGAATTAAAAGTCATCTTTTAGGAATAGTATATTGTACGTATGAATACACACACACACACGCACACACACACACACGCAGACACACACACACACACACACACACATATATATATATATATATATATATATTGTGTGGTAGAGATGAAATCTTACTGACATAGAATTTTGTGGCAAAAGAAAGCTGGCATTCCCCCCACACAGTTAAAAACCTAAAGTTGCTTTGTCTCTGAGAGAGAAAAAATACGAAGTACATTTTCTTTCTTCCAACTTCATTGATTAATAACGATAAGAACTTTAATCTCTTTTGGAATTTACCTCGTTAAATATTTCGAATTATATTCAAGTTTACAGGAAAGTAAATGTTAATCTTGCGAAAGGAATTTAGCATAAATTAAATCAGCCTATCAGGTACTGAAATTCTTTTATCTATAGGTAAGATCATACACTGACTTGTTAATGGGCGCAATGAAATTGGTATTTTTATAAAGTAAATGACAATAAAAGTCACACAACAATACCTAATGCTATAAGTGCATTGATATTAAGATTTTTTTTTGGCTAGTAGCATGGAAGCATACTGCTCTGTCCGAGAAAGGTCAGATGGGTCGTTGAGCAGAGGGTGTCAGTGAGTGACAGACATCACAGATAACGCGGCCGTTATTATCAGCAATAACCCTTATGTCACCATTTTCCCAAAGGGACAATCACCATTCGTCTTCGATGTTCATGTTGGTCTGGTTTCTTTACTGCCGGTCTTTACTTTTTGACGCTTAATTTCTTCTTATCTGGAGAAGCCAAAGGATTTTTTATTTTTTAGAGAAACCCTCTGGAGCGTGATTCCTGTATTGAACATTTATTTTGCTCCCTACATTTAAGGAATAATTGAATGGGGACCCAAAAATATTTCGTTCCAAAAGTTCTATCCTGATATCAGATTCAAATATCTCTATGCGTGTCTGCATTAAATCCAGAAAATTTTATAACAGATCCATATACAAACTAAATTGTTCTTTTATGATTCACACAGTGATTAAATTTTTGTCTCAGAAATAAGTTTTCTTTATTTAGAATTTACTTTCTAATTGAGCAATATGCAATTCTATGAACTTTCCACAGGTGATGATACTATTCCTGGGAACCAACACAAAAATTCTTATTGGCTTATCTACCTTTGTATTACATGCTGTATTTTTATTCTAATTTCCAATCTCTGGTTGTAGCTTCAGTTTATTAATTGTTAATCATGCCATGTTCCATTTTATAGATTGTTGCTCCCGTCAGTTAACAGAACTCTTATTTCAATTATAATATACTCCTCGTCTTAAAAGGAATGTCGACCCTAAGAATGCAGTCACTTCAGGCAACATAACGGGTGGTTTTGTTTAAAGAAAGCTATTTTACAATGGGTTTAGGAAGAGGAATCCAGATCACTGACCTTTATCGTGATGGAACAGAAAAACAGAGCCTTTGGAAAATATGTGTTGAGAGTACCCACCAGAACTCCATTCAGAGAAAATGAAGCTAAAATTATTTTTTTTTTATTTATCTCAAAAAAGAATATTCAAGGCCCACTCCAGCTTTAGTTCTGGAATGAATAAAAGGATGCAGAGTATGAAGAGGATGTTTCTCAACAAATAAATCCTTCCAGGAATCGACCTGAAAGTATTGGATGGAAGCTCAATCAAATTTGTCGAGGCAGAGAAAAGGATGTATTTCTTAAAAAAAAAAATAAAAATAAAAACTGGAAAAGACGAAATTACTTACAGAACTTCACACACACGTCTTCGCAATTAATTTACGACATTATAAGGAAGAATGACTTAGTAATATAGTCACACCAAAATGAGTCTTTGAAAAGCAGACTTAAATATCGATTGATGAAACAAAGTCCTTATCACTCGAAGATAAAGTGAAATAGACAACGTGCATGGTAACAAGACTTTACGTATAACAAAGAGAGATTGTGTATTTTCAAATCCACAAGCTTTTTGTGCTACCGCGTGAAAACCTCTATGTCCTAAATTGCTATGAATTAGTTAGGAAGTGAAGTGAAATGATAAGAAAAGAGATGAAATAGTACACATATTTCTTCCTTCAAACTTTGGACAATTTGGCGTCATTCATTCTAGCTAGGCTACTCGATAAATTCGGGCCACAGATTATAGCCCCTCTGGCCATTTGGTTTTGCTGGGGCATATCTCTCTCTTCCGCTCATCGTAGAAACAGCGCAAAGTTTTCTTAAAATCACGAAAAAATTCCCTGCCTGAATATTGGTAAATTCATATATTTTTCATCCACGCAAATTCATTTCATTTGTGGCTATGCGAGCCCATTTGCCCACCTCGATATCATTACCTGTAGATCATTCATAGATACGTGTACGCCAGCGAGCCAGCCATAAAAAAATCTCCATTAACATTCGCCTTTTTTCGTAGCTCACAGCACGAGAAATTTCGCTCACAACAAACACTACGTGACTCGGTCAGGTGTTCACTCGTTTGCGACCGCTTTGAAGTCCCGTCAATCAGCGTAGTATTTTGGTCACATGCCAAGTCAGGCTCACATAGTAGAATAATGTAAACATTCGCTTGAGAACTTGACCCTAGGCAATCTATTTGACTCATGTTAGATTTAAATAGTGTACTTGTTAGATTTTAGTAATGTACTCATCATAAATTTCATGTTGTTTGTTAGGATCATTTACTTATCCTCCCTTGGCAAGATAAGTAAATACTCCAAAACTCCTGTTTAAAAATCTTAACTCACCTGCACCAACCTAAGTGGTTCTCAGCACAAGACGCTCACTCAAAGAGCATTTCGTTCTCCGAAGGCACCAGATACATTTGTTCCAAAGAACTCCAGCCCGTTCTACGAGCGCACCACAAAAACGTTCAGACATTCTACAGAGCATCATTTTGTTCCGCAAGCGTTCTTAAAGTAATTAATTTTAAAGATGACTCAAGTTTAGGTAAGATTAGCTAAGAATTAGCTTTATAAGGCTTCGAAATATACTGTCTGTGGGATGAGTAAATCTAGTGAGTTCATCTTTTAACTAAGTAAATGCTACAGAGAACTTAGCTACCACAGCACCGTCAAAATAATAAACTAGATCATATGCGAATATCTCTAAGATCAATTATAATTTTCGTTTAAATATATCAAATACAAGTGGGAATTTGATAATAATAATAAAACAATTATAAGGCACGTTTAACATAGTGGGAATATCAATTTGAAAAACTGGATTATGACGGTTAAATTTCACAAATACAAACACTGCTTAATAAGGTAGGAGATAAGGCACTATTATATATAGGACATGGGAGCCATGAGAGCTCGCTCAGTGGCTCGGTTAAGTACCCGGACCCTCTATGCCCCATATTTCTCTTCTTCTTTGGGTTCCTTCGAACCTTCGACCAAAATGACTCTTGGGCCAGGTTTATGAGTTTTGCTTCTACTGGCAAAACAGGCACTGAGCCAGCTACTTCCTCGGCTGCTGGGACAACCTGCACAGCAATGGTGCCAAATAGTACTGCTAGATTTTGTAGCATGGCCTCCAAATCGGTGATCAGCTTAAATAGGACTTCTCGAAGAGGTCAGTCCACCAGTGCCTTGTCTTCTGGGGACTGTGATGAAGTAGAAGAGGTGGATGTAGGTGCGAAAGGTTCACAGGTTGCAGGGACCAACTCAGGCACGGGTTGTAAGGCCGCGTAGGGGGCCGAACTTCCGCTGTGGTCAGGGGAATTCAGAAAGGACCCTAGTGAACTTCGGGCTAGATCTCGGCCGTACACTAGTAGTGGGGCCAGGCCTGTGGATGAGGGGGAGGGGGGTCCGGATTGGGATCTTCTGGAGGGATTTTGACAGCGTACTCTGGCACAGGATTTGGAGAGAACACGTAAGCGGCATAGGGGCCAAGAGTGGCGGATCTCCAAGTGTGTACATTTTGCAAAGAACCAGAATTTGGCTTGAGTGTGGGCTCAACGACCAGACTGAGTGGAGTTTCCCTTCAATTTTCCTTTACTTGTAACAGGCCTTTAGCCTGTAGGGTTTTGTTTAAGACCTGAAGCTCACATAGGCCCTTTTATGAGTTCTAGTAACTGCTTTCAACCAGAGTGCAACATACAGAGGTCCTGATCCTTAAAAAGTGGCAACCTCTCCTAGATTTGTGCAATTCCTCAAAATAATGGTTATCAACAATTAGCAACCGCTAGAGTCCTGAGTGCGAGCGAGTTCCCACACATGAGCACATAGGAGAAAATCACCCTCCACAACAGGTAAGGGTATTTGTTATTTAAGTTTCTAGGAAATTGCCACTTTTTTCAGTCATAGGTAGGACAAGCCTTAGGATTGCGTGCATACCAAATTTAGCTTATGAGAGAGAGAAGTAACTAAGCGCCTTGGTTCTTTTTATTCCTACCGCATGTTAGCATTAGGCTAGATGGGGAGTGTTATCAATCCAAGGAATTCAGTGCCCTATTTCTTTTTGTCAGTGTATAGTGTGGTAAAATTCCGCACCCGAAAAAAGGCATTTCTGCTATTAGCTAGGTGCGTGTGAGAAACGATTCTCAATCCCCCCTCCCACCTCTCTCTCTCTCTCTCTCTCTCTCTCTCTCTCTATACCGCATGGTAGAAGCCGTAGATAGAAATACGAGTAGTTAGCAATAAGCAAAACGCGTGAACGCTTGCCCTCGAGGAAGGATTCCCTCTACAGAGGCAGTGGGAAGAACCCTGTTGCCCCTTTTGGAAGAATTTTGCCAAGGAACACTGTAACGTAAGAATATTTATACCTTTGTACTCCTATGAATGAAGATTAAATTGAATTGAATTGAATAGCAAAACAAAAGCGATACTCCTACCATCCTATAAGCTGCGCGTCAGAGTAAACCTTTCAGTGTCGTAATTAAACGATCATTCGCCCCCAGACACCTCTTATCATTCTATTTTTAACTCAACTCAGGGGCTGAGAGAAGTCAGTTGGTTATTTACTTCCTCTTTGTTGTGTGTTTCCAGTTTTTCTTAGACGCATTTCGGAACAAAGGAGTTTGTCTGTTGAAACCTTATTTTCAACTATAAAGGAACACTGTTTAATTCTGAATAACCTTTCCACGGATCCCGATTTTACGGGAATGGTCTCTTGTTCAAACAGAATTTACTTATAAGTGCTTAAATCTGCGTTCAATTGGTTTTGTTTATATTTAGGATTTATGGCAGCTGCTTTATTCAAAGGATAATTCTTATTCCTCGTACTTATTAATTTACTATTTTTTTTTACCTTATGCACTTCTGAATTATTTTTTCATATATAGTTCCTTGCGTTTTATTTGGTCATGTATTAACATATTTACTTTTTAGCTTAGGTTACCTTACTCTTTCTTATGTAGGTTAGCATAAAAAACCCCGCTTAGATTTCATTTTAGTTCTTGGTTCTAATATTGATGAGGATTGTAGGACTTTCCCTAGAACCAGGTTATTTATCTTTTACTAAGATCTTAAAAGTACGGAGAACCATCAGTATTGGAGAGGTTATCTTCTCCTCTGCTTTGCCTCGTTTAGGTTTCGGATGAGCCGCTTCCTTCTACCTCTGCGGTTTGCTTCTGCTTCGTTAAATCCCTTTTTCCTCAAGTCTTCCCTTACACAATCCCTGTAAGTCTTATTCGGTCTCCCTACCTATGAGGTTATAAGAGAGAGAGAGAGAGAGAGAGAGAGAGAGAGAGAGAGAGAGAGAGAGAGAGAGAAAATCTCCAAGAACGTTTCCCCAATTCATAATGATAAAATTTCTTTCATGTAGCTTGGCATCATGGAATAACAGTTTCCTGATAAAATTTTTTCTTTTACACCTTTATATTCCGTTATTTCCTTCCCTATTCTGGCGCAAGCGACAAGAAAATATATTAAAATGTATTTTACAATATAATTATGTTGTCTGACTCTCCTCGCATGTGGTGCTATATCAGTGTAAGGCAAATAGGAATGCACTTCCCATTCGCAATATTTATGAGGTCTTTACAGGATGACAAATTTGCTCGGCCCCCGTCACACCGAACTCTTCTCACTACGTCCCGAAAATTATTTCCGAACGGACTCAAACTGTGTTCGAACTTCATGGA
The DNA here is from genome assembly GCF_015104395.2 of Macrobrachium nipponense. NCBI lineage: Eukaryota > Metazoa > Arthropoda > Malacostraca > Decapoda > Palaemonidae > Macrobrachium > Macrobrachium nipponense. Next base: position 28,004,984 of record NC_061107.1, on the reverse strand, counting down.
CGGGCCAGGACGGGAAGGGTGCTCCAGAACTATGAGCCTGCTCAAAATATTTTGGTGTCCATCCCAGTCCTGTAATTAGACGGAGTGACAACGTACTTAAAACGAGATGGACGTACTACAAACGGAACTGCCGTACTTCGACCATATTAGGGACGTGTTACGTTGTGGTACAGTCTGGCGTCTATTGGTGTGACAGCCCCAGTCACACCAAACTAGTTCTTAGAACGTCTTACCCTAAAAAAAAAAAAAAATCGTAAAAAGGAGTTGCGGTGGGGGTAGAACGTGTAATTTTGGCCTATTTGTACACGTTATACCCCGACCGCTTTTTAGGACGGGGTAAGACGTTCTAAGAACTAGTTTGGTGTGAGGGGGCTTTACTCTCAAGCACCCACAACTGAGTCTGCATAGACTATGTTCACAGATAACAATGTTAAAGATGTAATGGATGTTTATAACTGGAAAACTGATGCATTTGTTCGTAAAGGCATTCCTTTGCAAAAGTGATCTGATGGCACATGTACGAACACATGCCTGCAAAACGACAGGCTTATCATATCACACACAGATTCTCGTTAGATGTCTTCAAAGATCAAATAAGTCCATAGAGGGACTTTGATGTCCATAGATGCGTGATATAGATTTTAAGATCTTGGTCATTACATCGTTATTTTTCTACCCTGGGTAGAAAAATCAAACCGCTACTGAGAAAAAAAAAAAATTGCGTTTAGAAGAAGATCGGGAGGTTACTGTCCTTGAAATAAGGTAATAATATTCCAGTAATGGCATATAACAATGCATATAACAATGTGTTATCATATATATCATTATTATACCAATACATATGAAACTTTGGGAGCAGCATATACAATTTTGCGGAGGAATTGAATGGTTCCTTCTATGAGAACTGTGAAAAAAGTGTGTATTTTCAAATTGTGTGAACGAGCATTTCGTTAAATACATTATGTACACGTATATTTAAAAAGGAAATACATTATTTACACGTATATTTAAAAAGGAAATACATTATGTACACGTATATTTAAAAAGGACTTTCTCAGCCCTGCCTCCACCTCTTTCCCGATTCGATAAACTTAGTAGGGATTATAAGTTCTTTGGGCGGCTTAATCCCCGGACAGGACTCACCGCAGCGACGTCTACCGATTTTCTCTGCCACTGAAGTTTGAAAGTCACTTGGGGTATATTCCGTTTTGTTGTGGAGAAAAAAGAACATCAATTGTTCAAATATTTGATTTTTTTTCCTTTTCCCGAATATCGAAGACCGATAATAGTAAATAATAGGGAAAAACTCTCTATCACGAGATTGTATATATAATGTTCTAAAGGGTCCACAATAATACAAAGTGTAAAAAGTCCGTGTATAATTTTGAAGACTTTACAGTCTTCAAAATTATACACGGACTTTTTACACTTTGTATTATTGTGGACCCTTTAGAACAAAATAGTAAAGAAGATATGACTTTTTAATATCTGTCTAATTGATAATTCTTACATGATATAATTTGTATAAAAAGTTCTATTTGGGACATATGTGTTTGTATTATCTTTTATTTTTTTATTTTTTATGGAGGGGGGAGAGGAGAGAGGGGTGGGCTGAAATGTCTGTAGCATTATGAGGTTAAGTGTCTTATGACTATAAGTAACCCTTTTCTCCTATTTGTAAGGAAATATACGTAGAATATTCTTATAAAAAACAAATACCAATAATTTCACCACAAATGATATGGTTCAGGTATGTTGAGGTTATTTTTCTTTTATTTTGACCAGTTCAAGAAAATCTTGGGAAATCTTCGTCTAATTCATCGTGGGGGAAGAATGCAACTGCGCATCCAAACATTATGGAGTGATCGAAAAGTTTATACAGGGTATCGTGGTTATAACAATTACATACGTATCTCATAAAAAGTGACTCATAGATTTTACATATATATTTCAGCTTAAAATGCAATGAAAACATTCACACACTCTAGCTATGATAGTGAGGATGGATCTATACCTGGTATAATCTGGATTTGACAGATATAGGCGGTAACAGACTCATCCTTTTCCTTGTCTTAGGGATAACGTGACCTTGTTCTACTAAATCGCCAGGTGCGAGTTCGAATCTGCTACGGAAGTCAAACTTTCGTCGTATTCTTTCCTTTGGATCTCAGGCTTTGTAGTGACAAGCATATCCAAAATGTGTTGAGAAATCGAGATGTTAAGAGGGTACTGTAGATATTAGAATATATATATATATATATTATATATATATATATATATATATATATATATATATATATATAATATATACATATCGTCAATCCATCGGCTTTCTCTTCCTTCCACCGCTTCGTTTGCAATCTCTATTGACCATTTTGTTATTCTTTTCGTACATCTATTATCTGACATTCTCACTATATGTCCTGCCCACGTCCATTTCTTTTTCTTACTTGTTGTTAGAATATCCTCTACTTAGTTTGTTCTCGCATCTATGTTGCTCTTTTTCTGTCTCTTGGTGTTATTCCCATCATTATTCTTTCCATAGCTCTTTGAGTTGTAACTAGATTATGTTCTAAGGCTTTATTTAGTTCCAAGTTTCTGATGCATAAGTTAATACTGGTAGGACTATCTAATTAAATACTTTTCTTTTTAGAGAAAGTGGCATTTTACTTTTTATAATCTCATTTTATTTACCAAAAGCTCTCCATCCCATGCTTACCCTTCTTTTAATTTCGGTTTTCATGTCCTGGGGAAACACTTACTGTCTGTCCTAAATACATATATTCATTAACAATCTCTAGAGGTTCGTCTATAATTCTTATTTGTTGTTACACTTCATTTGATTAGCTTTATTTTAGTTTTACTCATATTCATTTTCAGTCCTACATTTCTGCTTTCTCTTTTAAAATCTTTTATCACCTTTTGTAATCCCTCCCTTGATTCACTAAGTAGGACTAAGTTATCTTCAAATCTTAAGTGGTTAAGGTCTTCCCCATTAATGTTAATTCCTACATTTTCCATTTCTGAATTCTTAAAACTTATTCTCGGCACGCTGGGAATAATTCAGGGAGAGATGGGGTCTCCATGGATTGACGAGCTAAGAAAATTTACGGGTATAGAATGATATAGAAAGACATAAACAGAAGGGAGTGGAAGGACATGTCTGAGGCCTTGTCCTGCAGTGGACTAGCAACGGCTGATGACTGATTCTTATTCTGATGATGATGATGATGATATATATATATATATATATATATATATATATATATATATATATATATATATATATATATATATATGTATATATATATATATATATATATATATATATATATATATGTATATATATATATATATATATATATATATATATATATATATATATATATATATATATATATATATATATATATATTATTCTCCAAATTCAAGCAACCACTAATTATTAATGTCCAAATACTATGACGCAGGGATAATTTAGGTCTAAGGTTTTGTGGTGACATACGGATCAAAGAAGAGTTGAAAAATCGAAGAACTAAGGGGGAATTGAGGCTATTACAATTACATACGTATTTAGTAAGAAGTAACTAGTAGAATCAATATATTTATATCGATTTGTTCTCGTGATGTCGACTTCCCGTGACTGAATTCCTTCATTCATTAACGGACCAAAAGCCTTCTGGAAAATGGCATTGATACCCACTGAAAAATAAACTCATCATGACTATCGAAAACCAGGCTCTTCTCCTTTGAATCCCCGACTATAATCTTGAAAGGAGGAAGTCTATACTCAAGGTTCTTCAGTGCCTGAGAGATGAAACGGTATCGACAGGCTCCTAGGGACGTCTTCCCCGTGCCCGGGAAAAGACGCATATATACATACCATCAGAGTGAGGAAGAAGTGAATATTGTATGAGAGAGAGAGAGAGAGAGAGAGAGAGAGAGAGAGAGAGAGAGAGAGAGAGAGTGAGTGTCCTGCGTTATTCTGTACTACTCTTCTCTGCAGTTCTAATAAACGCTAAAGTGATGATAGTAGTAATAATACTGAAATGAAAAGCATATCATCAACTGTTAACATAGATTAAAGTTGGTTTAAAAAAATGAAATATGACCGAATGAAAAGTATATATGTTTTAAAATGAACAAAATGTTTATTAAAAAAAAGAGATTAAGATCCTTGTCACCTTATATTTATTCAAATTAATTTTAACCTTAATAAAAAGCAATGTCTAAAATTAGCAACGTGTAAGTTTTCTAATAAAAAAAACCAAATTTTTTCCTCTCACTTTTATAGCTGCAGGAATATGACCGAATAACGCTAGAATACCGTTGCAGGTAACATGCAACCGAGCTTGTAATTGTCTCTGTTACTGGTTGAGTGATCAAGTAATATTCTGCAAGATCTGGCAATAATTCGCGATGGTTATACACTGACGTATATATACGCGCAAACACCAGCAATCTACATTGTGGAGAGGTTAGAAATAAAGCCAAGAAAACAGTAACTGACAAAAATAAGCCATTTCACACACACCATCCATATTTCCCAAATGTATATATATATATATATATATATATATATATATATATATATATATATATATATATACATATGTATAGTATAGTCTCTGGCTTGTGCAAATTCTCAGATTTCTTGGATTATTCCCTTTTCATATCTCATTTGATGAGCAATATATCCCACACTTTCCCAGTTTTCCCTCCCTTTCAATGTTCTAAATTTTCACTCTGTTACCTTCAATTCTTCGCAGGAGAATTCACTTGATTAAACTTCCTCAACATACCATGAACCACCCTTTGAACCTTTCTTAGACATAATACTTGCGCATGTGCCTGTGTGTTTGACCGGATCTAAATATAATGAACTTCTTTGATCTAATGGGCTACTTTCCTAGGCATAACTTTAATGCGCACGTAATTCAACTCCTCGTTCATTAAAGTAAGCAAGACACGCTTTACTGCTAACATGGATCATACATGGTGGATGATAATTCCACTCCGACTAACCCATGTATCACTGTCTCACCACGTAGAGGACATGACCATAAAGACAGCGTCGTGGAAGTCAGCCAGAAATCACCAAGACGTCTTTAACACTGTTAACTGGCCCAGATAGAAGAGATAAAAAAATTGGAAGTATTTAAGGAGGCTTAGGCTCTTGGAGCCCTTTACATTGTGCGTATGATTGGTTTGGCTAAATGTAATGAATCACGTGTTAATACAAACTGACTCCCTTCCTTAAGCCGTTTGAAGACGTACATAAAGGTATGAGTTGGAAAATGTTTAAATAATGAACAAAGCGAACAAACCTCAAAATGAAATGAAGGTAGAAGGAGGAGGAGAGAATATATTCACAATTCCTGCGAGATCTCAATCCAAGACCTTTGTGGAGGCAGGTGACGAGGCCAAACACTTCATTTGGGAGAATGGATCTGAAATCATTCGCAGTTTCAGTTTTAATGAGACAGTTGGGGGGCGGTACTTGAAACGCTCTTCTAGGGTGTTCCACATTTGCTAATAGATCGAGCCTGTCGAGGAACGATAACCATCCCGTTCCTTGTTCCTCTTGTCCAGGGGGTTCATCAGCTTTCCCCACCATTTCAAAAGTAAACCGTCCACACACACCAATTCCCTTACCCTCATGTCCACTTAGTCAGTCTATAGCACAAATCTCTTATCTTTTACCGTCGTTGTGGCTGCTAATAGGCATTTTCTAAAAACAGCTTCGCGGCAGTCTCTATAAATTGTCTGTAAAATGGTGTATAGTAATTTAGACAACATTATATAGAACATTTCTTATATTCTGATAGTGCCATGAAAATGTTTTCATAAAATGTTTATTTAAAACGTTAAAAGACGAAATTCGAAAAAAATAAATGTTTAGGGCTTTAGTATCAACATTGTCGAGCTATAGGTAGCATACTAACAAAGCAAAGTATACATCATTATAAATCATTAGAAAGATCATTTTATCTACTTTCGTGTCATATATAATAATGTTTTTGATAAAATGCATTGTTTAGGAGTATAATGCGAAAATGTAAAAAAATCGCGATTTTGATGGGATTTTGGCCCTCTAAAAATTTTGCTAGGGGCCCAAGATGTTAGAGTTTTTTTTCGGTAATACTAGGAACCTATCAGCACACATAGGTGAAGCAATAATTTTTATTTAATATTTTTTCCTGGTTCGACCGTTAGATTCCCTTCCTAAGGAGGAAAATTATGATTTTAGTAATACATTATAACATATTTGCCCACTTTGTCTCTTAAAATTACAAATGTACTATTTATATTTCACATATTCTTTATGCTTATGATAATCATATGAAGTTCACGGATAAATAACGATTAATTCAAGCACAGACTAACTGGGTGAGGAATTTAGTAGTTCAAGGAAAAAGTTGTATAAAACTAAATACGGAAGTACTGATAACACTCTATGGATAATAGAAGTAGTTGATTCAGTACGGTAGTTAGGAGCAAACGTAACTGCTGATAGCAAGATGAAAAATTAGGAGAATGAAAGAATACGTAGTACAATGAAGGTACAAAGGCAAATGCAAAAGGTTTTTGAAAGGGAGGTGGAGTGTGCAGACACCTTAGTTGGAATATGTTAAAGGATTACTGAGCAAAGTCTCATGTATGGAAGTACAGTGTGGATCTTGAATGCGATAGAAAGCCCTAAATACTGGAACAATTTAGCTGAATTACTTGAGTATCATAGTAGGCATAAGAATGATTGAAAGTGTGGGAAATGAGGAGATCTGCAGACATGGTAAAAATGCACCTTTTACTGCGACTTTGGATAAGAGTTTTTCAGACAGTTTGAAATCTGGAAACAATACACGATAATAGGCTGGTAAAAAGTGTTTATTTATCGGAAGTGAAGGAAGAGAATATAAATAGAGTACACGCTGGAGCAGAAGCGCCCTTTCTTCAGAAGGTGAGGGCGTGCGTGCATGGTGGAAGTGAATGATGCAGTGTGAGAGAGAATTGGATGGACTGACAATTATTCTTTTGCGTAAGTTATAAAGCAGCAAATTTGGCAGAAGTTTTCATTCACTTTTAATCAGCAGTTAGGTGCTCAGTATAATTATAGCTTATTATATTTACCTCTTGTTAAGTGGGTCTTAAGCTATTAAGAGGAATATGTCAGTGTATTATCTTTTTGTTAACCCCTGGAGACAGAATTTTATTAATTTCATTCCGACTAGGACATTCTACACAGACACACACAAACACACACACACACACACACACACACACACATATATATATATATATATATATATATATATATATATATATGTATATATACATATATATATATATATATCTCTTTATATATATATATATATATATATATATATATATATATATATATATATATATGTGTGTGTGTGTGTGTGTGTGTGTGTGTGTGTGTGTGTGTGTGTGTGGGTGTCTGTGTAGAATGTCCTAGTCGGAACGAAATTAATAAAATTCTCAGTCTCTGAAATGTAATACTTACTTTCTATATTTTGGCGTTTTTATGGGCTCCTTTTATTATATGGAAACATCGGAAGTTACTGATAGATAGAAAGGGTTAAGCAAATAAGGCTAGAATGGAGATGAGACACTGGATCTTTCGGATGGTTAAAAAAGAAAGAAAGAAAAAAACTACTGCGACAGCCTAGTACGAGAGTTATGACGTTTATGGTAAAATAGAAAGCTGAAAGTAAATACGAGAAGAGTAAGGTTTGTGAAGATAAAAGGAAACCTGGAGAATGTAACAATTAATATTAATATGTGGAATAATAATGAATAAAAGTGGCATTTCTAAGTAATATAATGAAGGTGGAAAACACGAACAAATTAGAGGCAACTTTGTTTTATGAAAAATATATCATTAAATAACTGTGCATATTGTAATTAAATGTGGCTCTCTTTATCTCTCCTTCTTAGTAGAGGGATAACTTGCCCATTTACCTTAATTCCATGTATACGATGAGATACTAAACCAGCATATAAAAAGGAATTTTGTAACCAAATATACACGGCATTATCACGGAAACTTGTGCATTCAAGATTTATTATTAGACTTGTATTTACCTCACAATTTTCTTTTCGGAAAAAAAGTGATGTTCACAAAACTATTGGTAAAAAGCTAGTTCAGGTCCGCTGTCTCTTTTTGCTGCAGGAGGCAATGCCGGATAATAAGATTTTGCTATTATGCCAGTCATTCATTTACCTAGCGGTCATTTATATATTTCTTATTTGTCACCTATTTATGAGGAATTCGACAGATGTCCACAAATTAATTTCATATGTATCAATCGTTTTAGCAATTCGGAAAATTGGTTTAGTTTATAAATTAACTAGCTGACCAACCCAGCGCTGCCTGGGAAAATTCTGAATGACAACCAATAAACTCAGGGACCCCAAATCATTGTTAAAATATTCCTGTTTACAAAATTTCTAAAAAGAATTTAAGAGAGAGAGAGAGAGAGGAGAGAGAGAGAGAGAGAGAGAGAGAGAGAGAGAGAGAGAGACTCACACAAACAATCAGGTAAAATTAAATCTCTCTCTCTCTTTCCTAAAAGATTGTTACTTCGGTTTCATTTCCCAGCAATTTTGACATTATATTTCACCACTTCTCACCACTACTCTTACTGGGACTAAAATTGGACTTGAAAGGCACCAGGATTGTCTCTGTTCATCCCAGCGATCTCAGAAACTATGGATTACACACTAATATCTGTCGTCTTTGGTTATTTTAATTTTCATCCCTTTCCCAACTGCACCCCACACACACCCTTTGGTGCCAGTGATGTCTTACCGCCACAATATGCTTTCCCCCGATGCTAAGTTATAATGTATACCAAGTTTGGTTGAAATTGCTCAATGTATGTAAAAGTGTATGTAGCACAAACACACACACACGTATATATATATATATATATATATATATATATATATATATATATATATATATATATATCTTAAAAGGAAGTGTGGCGGTGAATTGTTAATCTCAGCTTTTTCCGGTTGGTTAGAGACAGGGGTGCTTAGCTTGGCTCCTCGAAGAGTGCTGAAATGAAAAACAGTCAGAATCGGTGACCATGCGATCTGAAGGTTGATGACATTTCAGAGATCACATGATTGGTTCATGAGGTGCGCCAGTTGCTATGGCGCTCTGAAAGGCGTGTCCGTGTGTTGTGTGTGTTCGTAGCGTGTGGTGTATGGGCCCTAACGATAAGGGGTGCAAAAGAAGAGGGGACACTCTTTGATTACTTGTGTCGTGGTATAAAACACACATTGGAGGAGGTCCGAGGACACCCATCGCAAGGTAGAGTAACACGAGACTTTGGAAAAGTTACCCTTTGAAAAGAGAAAGAGAAGTATAGTGTATACACATTTGTTTTAATTATCTTTCACATTTTGGAGTGATGTAATAAATATGTCTCTTTATTTCAGATGGGTTCATGGCACCATATAAGAGAATGGGTTCTCTAAAGACTTTAATGACCATTTAAATGGCGTAATTAATCAGACAGTGATATTTAGGAGAAGTGTTTACTTAAACTTAGTTCAGGAGAGGTGAATGACAGTTTACGGTTTTTTTGAGGGTCAGACTTTATTCTTTTAACTCCATTTATATATTCATTTTGTTCCATTTAATGTTTAGCTAATTTGGGAAATAAAAAGTATATATTTGTATCTACGATGATTCATTAGCCCAGTTTGCATTTTTAGCTTATGCAGAATGATAAGCAGCAAAGAGAGGTAAGGGAGTTGCGTGTTTGTTTAATTTGTTATCACATTACCGTGATTCATATACATATATCGAGCTACAAATGTCCTTTAATATCTAATTCGCTCTACCTCGGAATAATATATTTTCATATATGTTTAACCGAAGGGCAATTTATTCAGCGATAATAGAATTGCCGGCCTACGGTCACGAATCATCGACATCTTCAATTCCAGGACTGGCAGTGAAGCCTTAGCCCATCCCACCACTGCAAGAGGGTGGTGGGGTGGGCTAAGGGTTCACTGCCAGTCCTGGAATTGAAGATGTCGATGGTTCGTGGCCGTTGGCCGGCAATTCTATTATCGCTGAATAAATTCCCCTTGGGTTAAACATCTATGAAAATATATTAATTCTGAGGTAGAGCAAATTAGATATTAAAGGACATTTGTAGCTCGATATATATAATATATATATATATATATATATATATATATATATATATATATAGTTTTTTTTTTTTTTTTGAGAGAGAGACGAGAGAGAGAGAGAGAGAGAGAGACCTTAAAGACCTTACAGACCTTACATCTTGTTCGGGTTGCCCCCAGGTCCCTCAGTGTGAGGCATCTCTAATGTCTACCAGAGAGTTGCTAGTACATCTTCCAGTATATTTTGCATCTTCCAATCTTGGATGGTCTGGGATGCAGTTTAGATATTTGTCGAGCTTATTCTTAAACACATCTACACTCACTCTTGTTATATTCCTCAGATGAGCTGGCAACGCATTGAAATAGACGATGCATTTCTTCGATGCTGGTGCGGCGAGGTGGATTAATGTCCTGTGTGCTTTCTTATTTTTCTGGTATAGTTGTTTTGGGCACTATTAATATGCCTCTGCTTGCTCTTTCTGATATTTTTAGCTCCATGATGTTTTCAGCTATTCCTTCTATCTGTTTCCATGCCTGAATTATCATGTAGTGTTCTCTTCTCCTTTCTAGACTATATAATTTTAAGGATTGTAGTCTTTCCCAGTAGTCAAGGTCCTTAACTTCTTCTATTCTAGCTGTAAAGTACCTTTGTACACTCTCTATTTGTGCAATATCCTTTTGATAGTGTGGGTACCATATCATATTGCAATATTCAAGTGGACTACGAACATATGTTTTATAAAGCATAATCATGTGTTCAGCTTTTCTTGTTTTGAAGTGCCGTAACAACATTCCCATTTTTGCTTTACACCAAGGTCTTTAACTGCTTCCTTATTTGTGATTGTCTCATTATTAGGTCCCCTATATGCATATAGCTTTCCTTCTCTGTCTCCATAGTTTATTGATTCAAATTTATCAGAGTTAAATACCATCCTATTTACCTCTGCCCAATCATATACTTTGTTAAGGTCTCTTTGTAGCGCGTTCCTATCTTCATCACAAGTAATTTCTCTACTTATTTTTGTGTCATCAGCGAAACTACTCACTACCGAGTCCTTAACATTACTGTCTATGTCTGCAATCATAATAACAAACAGTAATGCAGCTAACACCGTACCTTGTGGCACACTGCATATTACCTTAGATTCATCCGATTTCTCATAGTTTGCAATAACTATCTGTTTTCTGTTGTGTAAAAATTCTTTTAACCATTTTCCTACTTTATCCACTATATTATGTTTTCTAATTTTCTTTGCTAATATATTATGGTCTACCTTGTCAAAAGCTTTTGCAAAGTCTAGATAAACCACATCTGTTTCATTTCCGCTTTTCATATTTTTATATATGTTTTCACGGTGGACTAACAGTTGGGTTTGTGTACTTTTTCCGGGTACGAAACCATGTTGTCCTATATTAAACAGATTATTTTTTATTAAATGTTTCATAATATTTTTCTTTATTACCCTTTCATACACTTTCATAATATGTGATGTTAGACTCACAGGCCTATAATTACTTGCCTCTAGTCTTGATCCACTTTTGAATGTAGGGGTAATATATGCTAATTTGTGCTCATCATATATGGTGCCTGTATCTACACTTTGTCTTAATAATATTGCAAGTGGCTTTGCGATAGAATGAACTACTTTCTTTAACAAAATAGCAGGAACTCCATCAGGCCCTGCTGCAGCTCCATTTTTAATTTCATTAATAGCCTGTACAATATCAGCTTCATTAATATCTATGTCAGCTAAATATTCACTATTTTCGTCCCTTACTTCTATATCATTACCTTCATTATCTATTCTAGGGGGGAATTCTCTCTTATATCGTTCTGCCAATATGTTGCAAAATTTCCTTTTTTTTTCTTTTTTTCATTCGTTAATCTCCCTTCAATTCTTACAGGGCCTATTTCTATTCTTCTTTTATTCATCTTTTTCGCGTATGAGTATAATAGTTTGGGGTTGTTTTTTTTGCTTGATATTTATTAGGGTTTTTTCTTCCAAGTCCCGTTTTTTCATTTTCTTTTGATTGTATAATCTTTTTGTTCTGCATTTCTATCTTACTTTTTAGTTCTATAACTTTTTTTCCACTTTCTGATTTTCTGGAACAAGATCCTTCTGTCTCTTGGTGTGCATGACTGGTGTCTACTTTTCTTCCTCGGTATATATTTATCCATTATTTCCTCTAATATTTTATATAATATCTCTGTATTTACCCTTATGTCATCACTTACGAAAATGTTATCCCAATCTTTGTTTAATTCTTCATTTATTTCTGACCATTTTATATTTTTACTGTAGAAGTTGTATTTTCCATATCCTTCCCACTTTTTCATTTCTTGCTTATCTCTGTTTCCACTTGCTTTGGAATGGACTGTTAATTCTATGACATTATGGTCTGAAATACTCGCATTATAAACTATTATTTCTTTAACATAATTCATCTCGTTCACAAATACTATGTCTAAAGTATTTTCCTTTCTTGTTGGCAGGTGATTTATTTGTTGAATGTTGTATTCTAGTAGCATATCTAATAGCTTTGCGAATTGCCTCTTGTCTTCTGCACTAATATTACTCTCTTTGTTATATGTATAAATACAACCACAATCTCCTATTCGTTCTTTCCAGTCTACGAAAGGAAAGTTGGAGTTTCCAGATAGGAGAAATAGTCCAGACCTTGTGATTTCTACATATATCATCCAATTTTTCTATTATTAAGTCAAACTCTTTAGTATTAGGAGGTCTATATATTACTAAGTTCATTAATTTTCAGATTCAAATTCTACCGCTATTAGTTCACATTTTGAGTTACTATATTTCTCATATATTTTTTCCTTGTTTTTTGTCTTTCCCATATATTGCGGTTCCCCTTGATTCCTATTTTTTCTATCTGATCTATAAGTTTGGAACCCTTTTATTTGATCATCATTCCCAGTCTCTTGGGAATACCAGGTTTCACTTATATTCATTATATCTATTTTCTTTTCAATTTGGGTTAGTTCTTCTAAGTACTCTATTTTTCTTTTTGAGTTACTCGTAACTAAACCCTACGCATTCATCACTATGATGGTTTGCGTGTTTTCTCCTTCATTTAATATGGGTAATAATAAGGATTTTCCCATGTCTCTTTCCTGTTCTGGTATGTTGTTCTTTTTTTCATTTCCAGAAATTCTGGAAATAGAGAGAGAGAGAGAGAGAGAGAGAGAGGAGAGAGAGACGAGAGAGAGAGTTGAGTTGTTGTTCGATTAAGTCAGCAAGCTTGTCGAGAGGTCGAGAGATACAGAAATATGGAGAGGATTTCAAGAACACAGCAGATGAGTTTCACATTTTGTCAAGAGGGGATAGCAAACACAGACTTCAAAATCCTGACGGTGATTTGTCACTCCTTAAATAAATGGTATTTATGGCGCGTCAATTATTCAACTAGAAATCCATTAGCCTTTCCGTCATTACAGAAGTAATGAGGGAACTTTCAAGTAAGAGTTCCTCATTGACGTGTCGTTACAGCCTAGCGCTTTTTTTTTTTTCAGTTTACAGTAATTTTTCCTACTTACTCCTCGCATCAGTTATCAGTGCTGTTTATTAATATAACTCTGCAAACGTGAAAGAAAGGCCTACAAAATTCCATTATCGATTTCCGTGGCAATTGTGTATGATGATAAAAATCCAGGGAATGGGATTCGGTATCAGAAAGGTGGGAAAGAGAAATAATTATCAACAGCATCCTCTTTCTAAATTACATCTTTGTAAGTTACTCGGTAGTCAAGATTTTTGTGTCCGTCTCTGGTTAAGAGAGAGAACAAATTAATGAGTTAGACTTTGTATATTCTAAATCACACTCGAATTTTGTTAAATTATCTTGTTATAAAAAAGTTGTCTGGCTAGGCTTGAAAATTATATATTTAACATAGCCATAATAATACTCTCATATCATTGTCTTCTTATGTATATGAGAGGTGTATTAAGTAGTACAAAGTCATGGTTACATTTACATTTCTCTTGCTTTTTTTGCGTGGCTTCCATTACTTTAGCAAGGGGAATTTACATAATTTCCTATTTTAAAATACATTTGAAATTCAAATATAATTTGCCACTACGCCTGGGAAAAGTTTCTGAATTCGCTGAATATATACGAAAAGAACACATCAAGGTAAATTAAATGAGAGAATTTAATGCAGGTCTTTTCACAGCTCATCAGTATTCCGCTTTCTTTACTTTCTGGGAAAAAAATTAAGTGCGTCTTTCTCAAGGATCTCAAACCGTGAAACAAATAAGATATTCAGATACTGGGAAATATAGGGCTGGTTAACACAAGAGATTTTCAGTTTATTACATGTAAAAAAAATCCAAATACACCCAAAAGATTTATTATGAATTATTCTCATTCAGTACATCGCTAACTCTTTCTTGAACAAATGCAGGGACCCAAATGTAATTGGCAATTAACATTACTCCGTTCTGAAAGCATTTATGATATATTTGTAATCTCTGGGAAGATCTACGCATCAATCTTCCCTTGACAGGAAATAAACAATAATGCTGAGCATTGTGGTTTTGGTTTCTCCATTAGGCTCCAATAGGTGAATGTGGTGCAGAATAAACAGTAGTTCTTATTATTATTATACCACTAAAACTCTTCGAAAAGATAGCTAGGGAAATTCAGTGTGATCGTATTCATTTTGAATGAGAACAGAAAAAAAAAAAACAATGTAGGATGACAGTTAGATATCGTGTAGGGAGAAAACCTCTCTTCCTTTCATGGTACTAACGAAGAAAAGGTCTCTAATATATGAAAGCGCTTTGAATGGACAGCCTGAGTAATGCAGAAATTTTTACTTTATTCCCGCTTTAAAATCCTGTTAGCGAAAAACAGAAACATTAATTACTCCTCCAAACCTCTCTCTCTCTCTCTCTCTCTCTCTCTCTCTCTCTCTCTCTCTCTCTCTCTCTCTCTCTCTCTCTCTCTCAAGTTATAACAGTTCCAAATAACCCATCAACGTAGTACTTTCCCAAGTGCTAAAGATGCTCTTCTTCATACGATAATGTAAAGGTCAAGCATATTATTAGGACTGAGTTACAAAATGGGCATACTTGAACCGGCAAACAATTATAACAAACATAATTATGCGCCTAGTGTGCATGTGTATTCATTATCTAGAAATCACTTCTCAGAATTTCTTTGAAGACTTATATGAGCCGAATAACCTTTAGAACACTCTAAAAGAGATTCTAATTAAACCAGGATAAGCTCTGAGACTAGTGAGCACTTCCGTATAGCATATTTCCCGCCACCTTCTCTTCTGGCAGATAAAGGAATCGAAATGCCACCAATTCCAGAAGGTCTGCTTCATTGACTCTTAAGCATGCCAGTGAAGAGGGATTGACGATTTGGCATCCTTGGCATCTACAGTTCTCTCATTCAGTTAGGAAATGAAGGCAACCTATGAAATATTCTGAGCCGCCTTTCCCTTCAGTAGACTTCTGAAGAATGGCAATTTTGCTATATCATGATGGCTAGGAACGAGAAAATTTTATACACCAATCTCTACAAATTCCAGTTTCAAAAAGGCGGATAAGATACATAAAACGTAGTAAACCTTAGACCATTACGGAATAAAAAAAATCACGTTTTACGCCAGTAGTTAAAATGTAATTACGGGGAAATCAGGTTCCTGAATCGATATAAAATGCATGTATAATTTGGTTCGGTCACATATTATATTTATAGTCGTTCTTATTTATTGTCATTAAAATTAGTATGTTGAACAGAACTCCCGAATGCAAAACTGCGTGAATTATGACGTCCTTTCTGTCATCTCAATTTCAAGATTTTGAGAATTATAAAAGTTCTAGATATCTGACTATTTTTATTTTGATATTCCTTGATGACTACATTTATGGAATGTTCTTTCACATGCTTGAGTCATAAAAATGTTACCTGAAGAAGTAAACTAGTATTTTAGTAATAATTCTTACTGAATGTTTTTATATTTGAAAACTTGTAATATGCTTAACAAAAATAATACACTTTGCTTACTGATCATAAAAAAAAATTCAAAATATTTAATCTCCGAGCGGAAATATTTGACCAAAACTTATTATTACTAATCAGGCTTTCATCAACAAGTTTTATACATAAAAAAAAATAAGTTGTTAATAACAAATGGCTGGACTTGCAAATGGGATATAGAATATTCTCTCAACTAACGCCTAAAATTAAGCGCGTGACAAGTGAGTGAAATACCTCCTTTTATCTAGAACAAATTTGAAATTCATCACAGGTTAATGGCGAGGTTATTTCATGTAGATCTAATATCTACTACATAAAGAACCTCATCTTGATATTGATGTTTTTCTTTCATGCTTACAAGGACCCAAAACACACAATTTGACTGACTAGAGTTTGCAATGTATTTCATGGCATAGAAAGATCCGAAGGAAAAATGGTTTAATTATTTAAAGATACAGGTATAGAGGAAACTTTATATCTGGGAATATATATGGTAATAATTTGATTGGAATGGTAAAACAGGTGATAAAAGGCCTGGAAAGATGGATTCGGAGATGATTAGACTACTATAAGTTTTATCCTTAATATATTAAGAGTAAATATTAACTTAAGAGAAACCTTAATAATTACTCAGATTTTCTTAAAACATCTTTCCATTACCCTTTCGTGAAATAATAGTGGTGAGTGCAGTAAACATTAATTTTATCGATTTTTTGTGGCAATTGTGCACAATTTTATTCAAAAGATTCAAACAGGTGTGGATGAAATCTATTTGTCTGTTACTGTTAAAATATAAATGACACTTCAATCACAGGACTGATGGCAATCTCCTCTCACAGTGGCACAAGAACTCAACTCGAGATATATTGATAAAAAACTGATACCAAAAAGCAATCTGTCCAGTGGTTTACGCATTTCTGTTTTTACTTTTTTTTGTTTTTGTTTTTGTAGGGGGAATAGAGAGATATGGAAAGTGACTTTATTAAGCTCTGTTGGGCAAGCATAAAGTATATAAGGCTTTCAAATGTTCCTTTGTACATATGTACATGTGTATGTATGTATGTATGTGTATATATATATATAGTATATGTATATATATATATATATATATATATATATATACATATATATATATATATATATATATATATATATATATATATATATATATATATATATATATATATATATATATATATATATATATTAGATATGAAAGGACATTTGTAGCTCGATGTATATATATATATATATATATATATATATATATATATCGATCTACAATGTATATATATATATATATATCATATATATATATATATATATATATATATATATATATATATTATATATATATATATACATCGAGCTACAAATGTCCTTTCATATCTAATATTATATATATATATATATATATATATATATATATATATATATATATACACATATATTTATATATATACACATACATACATACATACACATGCACTCATGCATATATATATATCTATATATATCTTAAAGGCACCAGCAACAGTCTTTAATATTAAATAGGCAGGTTGATAACCTTAGTTCTTGCCGGCTAGAAACAGATGCAAAACGGTAGATTTTTCGAAGACGCTGAAACGAAAAAACAAGCAGGAAAGCTTACCGGCCCACAATTGGTGTCAGTGATGCATTTCAAAGATCACGAGTATCATGTATGTAACGTGCATGCCTCTTGTGCGCCAATTGGTGAGTGTGTGTGTTTGTAATGAACAGAAAATGACATATAATCCAGAGGAAAAGTTGCAAAGGGGGACTCACAGAATTTGACTGATAGAGTGTGGAACATGCCAAAGAAGAGGTGTTGCAGGTCTGTCGGACAAGGTACCGTAGAATGAGAAACTTTGAAAAAGTTAACATTTGAAGTGACAGTTACATCAGTCTAGAGAAAGGGAAGTGAGTTGCAGTACACATTCTTTATTGAAGAACTTTAATGTTTTATGGTGTCATAATTATGGTCTCTTTATTTCAGATGGATTCAGTCTCACCTTATGGGTTTTTCTCTAGACTAATTTTGACTATTAATAAACTAGGAACGTTTGGACACTTAGTGGAAAAGGGGGTACTTACTTAAATATGATTTTGAGAGGAATATGATAAACGTTCTTTTTGAGTCAGGTTTAATTAATTTTATTCCATTTTCATGTTGGGTAATTTTGGGAAATAAAAAGTATATTTTTGTAACCACAAGAGTTTACATTAGCCTAGTTTGAAACTGGTTTTCAGCCAACTCCAGAGATGGTATTCAACAGAAAAAAGATAGGCTACATTACCGGTTAGATATTTTGTTTTCATTTGTTTAAATGAGTGTCATTTGGCCTCGTTAGAGATTTTCCCTGTTAGAGATTTTTGGTGGTTAGCAGTTAAAAGGTACATTAAAACCTATAGGTAATGCCTCCGAAGAGACTAGATTTGGGTAGGTTAGGCATATTTTGGGGAGAGTGGTTATAATTATGTATCGGGCAACTGACTCTATTGCTGATTTGTTGGGAATTTTGCTGACAGTCAGCATTTAAGCTGTTTAGCTACCGCGGGCAGTGATCTTTTGTTGCTGATAGTGTAAAGACGTGTTCCTGTGTTTCTGTGGGGGGTGGCGTGGGCTGGGAGTGAATTTATATCATAACCGTAATTAAGTTGCAAGTATAATCGGGTACTGACTTCGGACCTAAGAAGACGTGAGTGTATAAGTTTATTTTTTATTATTTTAAATTTTTATTGGTGTTAATTTGCTCACAAGTGTATATTATTTTGATGTACCTCGGGATTCGGTGGACATTAGTGGCTTTGTTGTACTGAAATGCATTAGAAAAAAGTTTCCTTTTTGTACTTGGCATGAGAGAGAGAGAGAGAGAGAGAGAGAGAGAGAGAGAGGTGGCCGGGTGAACAGTTGCGCTAACTCATCAGATTTTGGTTCGAGATACATTTTCTTTCGCTCACTAGCTTCTTCCCATTTTTTATAGACCAACATGACCTTGTACCAGTTAAATCAGCTGTTTAACGTTAGTTGGATTGGTGCACGTTTATTTTATCTTTTATTGGTGAATGATTTATTAGTTTTTGGTTGGTGGTTTGTGTGCGCATAAATATATCAATGTTGCTGAGGTCGGGGCGAATCCTTAAGCATAAGAGTTATCATAAAGAAAGCAAAATGGCCGACGCAAGTACAAGCCAGACACTGGTGCACAAAATAACAAACATAAAATGCTGGAGTTAGACATTTTCGAGCCAATGTTGATGGCGCTCTGTCCCAACTAGTGCAAGTTTTTATTGAGGGGGTGAATAACTATTCAAACGCCAAGGAAATTAAGGATCATACAGAGGCGTTTACAGAGGCAAAAGCCTTGTTGGATTTCAATAAAGGGGATTTGTCATTTAGATGCCGTAGTTTTCAGTATACAAAATGTCGGTCATGGACCGAATTACAAGCATTTTTAAGAGCAGCTAATGGCTCAAAAGAACACAGTGATATGGTAAGAGATTTAAGAGGGCTGTACAAAATTCGAAAAGGCACAACAAGCCTTATTGAGCATAGCTCAAAACTTTTTGACTCAGCAGGAGAATGGATACAGAAATTGAAAAATTCCAAATGGGTAATGGGAATAATGTCTCACTCGGCAATTTACATAAATTGACACATTTCGCAATGCTACTACACGCGATTGTAGACAGTTTTGATGAAAAGATTGGACCTACATCAGACGAAGAACTAATTTATGCATCAAATTCAGAAACATATGTCCAAATATCCCACGGTGGATAGTACATTTTTTAATGGGACTGGTCCAAGAAATACGATGCAAAGAGACAGAATTTCCTTCTCCCTGTTTGTGGGCAAAATTGGAATATAATAGAGGATCGATAGATCAAAGGCAACAGCAATATAAAAAATGTGGATTACTGTTGCCAGGCTTGTCCGCCTCAGATAAGGAGAGATGCAAGACCTACACCTCAGAAATTCGGGAGTTATAATACAAGAACTTCCCAGGCAAAGGGATCGGCAAAATTTTTGGATGGAAAGCCGATCAACAAAAAGGGCACAGGTGATTTGTACGTGCCATTGTGGTCTCATGGGGGACACCCCAGAGCCTAGGTCGATAGTATATGGAACAGTGGAGGATGTGGATATCCCGATCTTTGTAGACACCAGTTTGTCTATCAATTTAATGAACCATAATCTGTATCAATCCATGTTTTCCCATTACCCTGTTTGATGTGCAAGCCCATAGATTAAACCCACTGGGTTTTGTTAGAATACGATTTTCTGTGGGAGACAGAGTGTTAATAGAACCATTTTTGGTTATTAAAGGGGTTGCGTTGGGCAACAGACTTTTGCTGGGTCATCCTGCATGTAGAAGACACAAGATACCGGTCCATGCAGGTGTTGGTGGTATAACGGTTGGAATACTCGGTGTTTTTATCACTTATGAGGACGCAAGTGAAACTAAGGATATGAGGAATCCTGAAAATGGGGCACTTTAGGCGGTGCTTATGGTAATGATGCCAGGGATATGGGGAGTGGTGATACCAAAACCCACACTGAGGATATGGGGAATAACAGCGGTGATGTCGGTGATGTTAAACGGTATATTGAGGGCCACGGTGGTAACAATTTTGGCGGGTTTAACAATGGTGTTATGGGTGGTGGTACTGATATTAATACTGATATTATTACTGATACTAACAATGGTGGATGCAATGAGAACTATGGGTGGTTATATTTATGGGATCGTGGAACAGAGAGGTACTAACTTCAAATATAAATGTGTTTTATCAGAGGATGTTATTTTAATGCCAGGTTCAAAGTCTAAGGTAAACGTAAAATTGAGGGAAGTGAAAAAACCCACGGAAGTATGCGTAATTGAGGGCAGCGAGAAACTAAGAGGGGTTATTAGCACTGCATCAGTGAACAGTGTATCAAACACTGGTGTTACATGGGTAGAATTAGTGAACTGTAATGATACAGTTAGGGAATACCAGAAGAATACATATGTAGTAGACCTCCAAGATTGGAGTAATCACAGTGGTGCAGTGGCTATTGTAGAGGGGAAAACTGAGATTTTAGAGGCAGAAATGCAATCAAGGTAGCATATATTTAGTGAACATTTAGCTAATGCAGATTATAAAGAGCATATAGAAGCGGTAAGTGAGCTTTTGGCGGAATTTGGGGACATGGTAGCTTTACGAGGGGATAAACTGGGATTGCCAAATGTGTTAGAACATAAGGTAAACTTAGAGAAAGGTACAAAACCCATTTTTATTCCTGCATACCGCATACCTTTCAAAATTAGAGAACAGGTAGAGAAAGAGGTCAATAAATGGGAAGGAGAAGGAATCATTAGGCCTAGTTTGTCTCCAAACAACTTTCCTCTGTTAGCAGTGCCTAAGAAGGACAGTTCTGTCCGTGTATGCGTCGATTTTAGACGTTTGAATGAAAAAACAATCCCTGACCGTTATCCGGTCGCATGCATACCAGATCTTTTTGTAGAAATCGGGGGACATAATATCTATAGCTCAATTGATTTAGCACAGGATTTTTTGCAGTAGTCCGATGACCTCTACCAGGTTGGTAAACACAGTTTTGCACGGGTTATTGTGTAAAAATGTTTTTGTGTACATGGATGATATATGAATTGCAACAGACTCGATCGTTCAACACCTAGAAGTGCTTAAGGAAGTACTTAGGAGACCTAGGTTAGCAGGATTGAAAATTAAGCTAGCTAAGTGTTCCTTCTTGAAAGAGCGAATCACATATTTAGGTCATGACATATCGAAGGATGGGGTTAGAGTAAACGACGATAAAGTCAAAACAATAGCAGAATTTTGTACCCCAAAATCAAAGAAAGAAATTAAGTCATCCCTAGGGATGGCAGGATTTATTTGTAGGTTTGTAAAAGGATTTTCTAACAGCAACTCCTCTAACAGATGTGTTGCAGGAAGACATTCAATTTCATTGGGGAGAATTGCAAGAAGTGAGTTTTCGAAAACTTAAGGACGCGTTAATGAATCCCCCAGTTCTGAAATTTCCAGATTTCAGCAAACCATTCGCATTAGTGACTGATGCCAGTCAGGAGGGTATAGATGCTTGCCTTATGCAAATATTCGATGGGAGGTTCAATCCCATCGCGTTTTATAGCAGGAAATTTAAGACAAAGGGTAGCAATGAAAGATTAATGGCCACCATAGATAAAGAAGCCTTTGCATTAGTATCAAGTTTAGTTCATTTTAAAATGTTACTGATGGGGAATAAAGTAGAAGTCCTTACAGGCCACAAGCCATTATTGGATCATTTTAATAAATCTGATTTGTCACCCAAAAGAGCTCGATGGTTCTTAACTATCAGGGACTTCGATGCAAAGCTCAAATATATAGAAGGCAAAATGGATGCCCTTAGTAGAAATTTTTATGACACGGAATGATCTCAACTTACGGTAGTTACTAGTGATTCTATACAATGGGATATGAGTCTCATAGAGCAATGGCAGGATGAAGATGAAATTTTGGCAGATGCAAAAATGTTTCGTAGACGGGAATCAGTCAGGAAAGGTTATAAGTTACCTTTTTCAGGTTTAGAATTAGAAGGTAATCTGTTAGTCAGGGAAATTAAATATAAATTAAGGACTAGTGAAAGTAAAGGAGACACGACACAGATCGTACTTCAGAAAGTCCTAATTCCAGTGGTTTTGGATATAGTACATTGCAGGTTCGGTAATCTACACTTGGGGATAGAAAAAAACGTATAATGAGGAGCCTGCTAAATATATTTGGAAAAATATGGGGAATGGTGTGGAAAATTTTGTGAAAAACTGTACAGTATGCAATGCATGCAAACCTACAAGGATAACTTCCGGCAAATTAGGGTCATATCCGATACCAAGTAGACCTTTTCAGAGAATACATATGGATATCCTAGGAAATTTTTGTGAATCTAGATATGCTATAAGTACAAGTTGGTAGTAGTAGATGAACTAACGAGGATAGTAGAAATTTTTCCACTTAAACAAAAAACAGCCAAAGAAGTAGCTATAGCATTTTTCAATGGTATCATTTGTAGATATGGCTCACCCGAGGTTTTATTGACCGAAAATGGCAGAGAATTCGTAAACAAAACTTTAGAATGTTTGGCAGAAGTCATGGGGATACAGAAAGTAACAATTATTCCATACAGACCTGAAGCTAATGGGTTATGTGAACGAGCAAACAGGAAAGTGCTCGAAGCTCTCAGAAAGACTGTAGGTGGAAATGATAAAAACTGGGACAGATACATAGATGTTGTTAGACATAGCATCAACACTATGGTTAGTGATTCCATTAAAATGTCTCCATTTGAAGCTTTGTTTGGTTGCCAAGCACGAGGCACATTTGATCTGTTAACTATACCTCATCATGGAGAAGATACAATCGAAGCATAAATTTCCACAGCAAAGGAGAGACATGCTTGTCTCAGCCATAATCTCGAGGTCACGACCCGAGAAATGGTGGAAAGAAGTAACAAGAAATCATTAGATGTTGAAATTGCTGTTGGAGACAATGTATTTTTAAAAATCAATATGAGAAATGAACTAAATTACAAATTTGGTTCGAAATTTGAAGGTCCTTTTAGAGTTATTGAGGAAAAGACAGGAAACAGATTTGTAGTCTTAGATGAAAAGACAGGTCGGTCGAAATTAACTCACATATCTAAAGTGAAAAGGGTTGGTAGTAGTGGCTAATAAGATAACTTCGCACAGTTGCATTTTTTCAGATTTTGAAAATTGATGACGAAATGTGATTAATCAGTTTAATGTAACGTTTTTTCCCCTCTCATTCTTCTACTATTTTCTTATTATGCGCAAACTGCGGCGATTTGGCGTAAAAACCAGAAGTAATTATTCCATGATGAAAAACGTGGTGAAAAATATGGGAAATTACTGTTAAGTTGAGAAATATTATAAGAAGTCCGTGGTGGTGATTCCTGGTTGTAGTGGTTTATTGGGGCTGAGTTTTTGTATCTATTTTGGTGGTGAATTTTTTTGTGGCTATGATTTTTTGGTGGTGATTGTGGTTCTTTTTGGTGTTATGGCTCTTGGGAGGGTAGCACTTGTGCATTGTGGTTTTATGGGGCCCTATAAAGGTGTTGTATTTTATAAGGTTATATTCACCAGTGGTTATATTTTGCAGTATATAATTGTTATGCATAATTCTTGAATTTTGGTTTTCTGTGTTTTATATCCTGACTAGGTGATTTTCGGGGTTCTATATACATGTGGCAGTATCATTAATGAGATACTTTGAAGTACATCGGTGGTCAAATGGCTTAGGATTTAGCCTGTGGGGGATATTTTATAATTGGTGTTTTATTCTAATAGACGTTTTCGAGGACAATTTTTTGGGTACCCTTGAGGTGACAATGAGGATGTCCTGAGGATAATTTTTGAGGAATGTGGTTCTAGAGTATCAGTAAAGATTTATTGAGGATTCCCATCGACGATTTAATAAATGATTTTTTTGGCCATTTGAAGGAATGATGATTTCCAAGTTTACGAATCTGACTAGACAAGTCCATAGTGCGATTTGAGCACATGTTGTATACACAGGTGGCTTAATGCTGACAATGCTATGATGAGACCGATTGTTGATATTTTCTTTTAGAGTTGATTACTCAGAGGTTTGCACTGTTTTCAGGAATGTCGATGTTGACATTCCATGGGGAAGAATATAAGGGATCAACTCAGGTCGATACTGATATGTTGCGGCAGTAGTTTGAGTGACAATACATACTACGTTTTTTATGGAAAAGCACTGAATTATATTTTTTTTCTCCTTATACAT
Source organism: Macrobrachium nipponense (assembly GCF_015104395.2). Lineage (NCBI taxonomy): Eukaryota > Metazoa > Arthropoda > Malacostraca > Decapoda > Palaemonidae > Macrobrachium > Macrobrachium nipponense. The sequence goes on along the minus strand of NC_061107.1, from coordinate 27,979,943 downwards.
TTTGTAATGGGAAAAGTTGAATTATTATTATTATTTTTCTTCCTACAAAGGAAACTTGTAATTCTTTTTTTATAGTAACTTTACATAGGGTTTCTATTATAGAAAGGAGGTAGAATTTATCTTGGGATACATAAGATAAAAGGGACATTTAACATTATGTTTGATGGAGGTTAGCTGTATAAACATTACATGGATTTTGCTGTATAGACATTATGGGGTTTTTGATAGTATATTTGTCAGATACGGGATTAATAATTCTCCCAATAAGTTTAATAGGAGTCAGTCGATAAAGATCATATTTTATTTTAGTGAGGAATCTTAGTCCTTAATAATTGACTATGAGATTGGGTATATTATAGTTTATGACTGATTCGTGTGTTATATCAAGACTTTATTTCTTCTAAGATCAATTAGACTTGTCAAAATGTCAATTAGAACCTATTAGTGACGAAACATAGACACACGATGACTTTAGAGAATTCCCAACTTCACGCGAGGGTGACAACGAAAACAAGTTAAGATCTACAACGACAAAGGTCGGATTTTCACACGGGCGACGATGTTACGGGTCGCCTTCGCATGGACGAGATGTCGTCGATGGATCTTCACAGGATACATTCTGGGACACATCAGGAGTCTACAATACTTCTACGAGGTGGATGCAAGACGCACTTGCATGGGAGTCACGGGATATTTCAAGTTGGCAACGAGGTGGCAGTTACGATTCCTTCATCGGAGGACGTTGAATCTACAGTTCAGGAACGAGGGTATTAGGATACACCTACAGGGGTCGCAGATGCTTAATAACGGTGCATGCACAGTCGTTTCGAGATGGTTCACAAGCTCAGCCGGGATCTATAATTATTCGATAAAGGTATTTATGAAGCACTTACATGGGCCCAAGAGGCAGTTAAAGTTCCGCCTACACAGGAGACGGTTACGGTTCCACTGCTAGAGGATAACGATGGGATGAATTCTTCTTCAACGAACGCTACACAGTTCCAGTGACTGTAGTTATAGTAGCTATAATGATAGTCGAAATATGTGTTATAGGGGCTATCTTGCAAATATTATTAACTAGCATATACCAATAGCCAATGTGGTGTATGTAGCATGCATGCCTCTTGTGCGCCAATTGGCGAGTGTGTGTTTGTAATGAACAGAAAATGACATATAATCTAGAGGAAAAGTTCCAAAGGGGGACTCACTGAATTTGATTGTTAGAGTGTGGAACACGCCACAGAAGAGGTGTTGCAGTTCTGTCGGACAAGGTACCGTAGAACGAGAAACATTGAAAAAGTTAACATTTGAAGTGACAATTACATCAGCCTAGAGAAAGGGAAGTGAGTTGCACTACACATTCTTTATTGACGAACTTTAATGTTTTATTGTGTCATAATTATGGTCTCTTTATTTCAGATGGATTCGAAGTCACCTTATGGGTTTTTCTCTAGACTAATTTTAACTATTAATAAACTATGAATGTTTGGATGCTTAAGGGAAAAGGAAGTATTTCTTAAATACAATTTTGAGAGGAATATGATAGTTTAACGTTTCGTTTTGAGTCAGGTTTAATTAATTTTATTCCATTTTCATGTTAGCTAATTTTGGGAAATATAA
>NC_061107.1:27968323-27970823 GCF_015104395.2 Macrobrachium nipponense | reverse complement strand
TAGGCGTATATATTTAATCCCAGTCTGAATTCTTTACATGAAAGTCACTTCTCTCCTGTCTGCAAATCTTACCGATATTTTAAACAAAATCTACGAAATTTCTTACTTATCCACATGTTCTTAATGTTAGTAATAATGCAGATGAAACAACTTATACGGAACATAATTCAATATGCGAGTAACATGATCAAAATAGAATTCACCGAACGAAGACGTATCTCGCTCAGTGTCATCAACCATTTATGCAAAGTTTGAGTTGCTGTACTACTTTATATTTGCCTTATCTAATCATTTAGACAGGGCTAAATCTAAGGATGGCCAATTAAAAAAACTCATCCATGGAAAGAGGAAGATATGCATATGTTCATGGTATTAAAAAGAAATTGGTACCTTCCATGAGTTGTATGTAAATATTTCCCCCGGTGCGGCCTCTTTTATCTAAAACTGTCTACAAACATACTAATTTTACCAAGCTATAAGTGTTTTTTCTAAAATGTCTTTACTTTGTTAAATTATATATACAGCTCAGACAACATCATAACACATAAGAACGAAAATCACGAAAATATTCTGAGTATATTTATTGTAAAATATTTACAACTCATCCTTAGGGGAAATTAGGACAACATTCACCCTTTACCACCTCAAGAAAGACTGAATCTATCCCAATTCACTCTGACTCTCGTGCGGCGATAGGAAGAGTTGCCAATAATGATAAATGGCACTTGGAACATTTTTTCCCAAAAATGTGTTCAAACTGTACGACACTAAATCTTGAGCATTTATATATGTTACCCGTCCATAATTAAGCAAAATGTCTTTAGCTCCCTCTCCCCTTTTCTCCCAGATCTTTCTTGATCTTTTAATATATATATTATATATATATATATATATATATATATATATTATATATATATATATATATATATATATATATATATATATATATATAAATATATATATATATATAATATATATTATATATATATATATATATATATATATATATATATATATATATTATATATATGTGTGTGTGTGTGTGTGTGTGTGTGTGTGTGTGTGTGTGTGTGCGTGCGTGTGTGTGTGTGTCTGTAGAAAGAATGTAAAAATAAGTACTACTCACCTAATTTGGTATGATTTGAGAGAAAAACATCCAATTGCGAGAGATGAAGTGCTTTGACCCTCAAAGATTTCTGCGAAATGAAGGAGAAATAATTATGCTGTAGGCTGAGGTTATGAGACAGGAAGCTGGAATAATCTTTACGCAAGGACGGGCAGGAATTAACTCGAAATAAGAATATGTCTGGATCAAATTGCCCTTCGGGAGAGTCTGCTACTGATGGTTCTTTGGTGCATTTTTAATTCACTTGAACATTTATTTTCTTTTGATTACTGACGGCGTGATTGCTTTTGTTGATGTTGGTTTTAAACATAACGTTGATTATTAAAGTATAGTGGTACCACAAGTCTTACTGTATATTATCTTAATTAATTATAGGGTGGAAGATCTCTTTGCGTGGTTACATGGAATCAGATAATTGAAAAATGATATATAAGTGTAAGGTTTATAAGCTTTTAGAGTCAAATCACGTAACAAATCATGTTAAGTGACATGGTCATGATGAATATTAAAAATGCCTATTAAAGGGGAATACAGCAATGTCTTTTCTATGATTATAACATAATGTATAAGAAAAGTTTAATAAAAAAAAAATTCCCCAAATGAACCTACAACACGAAAACTAAAAAAAATATTAAAATATAAAAATAATTATTTACAAAAAATATAAAAAAAGGTATGAAAGTTCTATAACTGCTAATAAGGAGAAAGTTGAGGAGGGACATGAGGATTTGTGAATGCCTCTTTGATGTAACCTCGAGAAAAAGATCGCTCAAGGAACTTCAAGCCGAACTATTCGTAAGCACACTTAAGCAACTTACAAGAGGAGCGGTGGCTGTATCAAAATATCTGCTTGAGTAAATTTATATCGAAGGTCCTCTTCAAAGTGGAAGAAGATTTGTGTGTTTTTTTTTTTTTTTTTTTTTTTTTTTTATTTTTTTTTTTTTTGCTGTCCGACTGGTAACAGGTAGTTTGATATTACGTAAGCTTTTTACTTGAAAAATGATAACACCCACAACCCACAACACAAAATGTAATAATTTGTAAAAAGCATGCTACCATAGTTTCATTATCATAATTGCTTCTATAATAATTGCAGAAACTCTTAATATTCTCTTCCTACTTTAAGTAAGCTCTAAATTACTTCATGTGGCCCACATTACTGTATGAGTGAGTCTAATACCCTTTAGCGTCCAACGAATTTCGCTATTTCCGTTGAAATAACAGTCTTTTTATTTTTATTTCGTAAGATGCTTGGCACAACCATATATCCATATAAACGTGCTAATATATCCATATAAACATGCTAATTATAATAATCGTGCTTTATAGTTCGTTTATCAGACCACTTACAATAGCTGTTGTTTGCCAAATTAG
>NC_061107.1:27955823-27958323 GCF_015104395.2 Macrobrachium nipponense | reverse complement strand
TTAGTCCCTTTTAGGAAACAACTTGTGCAATCCTTTGGAAAAATTAACGAAACAAAAGGCAATAAAGCGTTTTAGTTTCTGAATCCTTTAAAATTTGTTTCCCATGGCATTCAATTTCATAAATCCAGTGCATTAATTTCCAAATCTTTGCTTAAAAATGTATAAAATGTAACAAATTCAGTGATAGACGATCAAATTGATAATGTTTGAAACATTAAAATAAAGGAAAAATAATAGCCGATCTTCATAAAATTATGTGCTATGCTTAGGTGCGTAAATGAGTGCATATTTTATAAGATTATATAAAGGTATGTATTTGTCTATTTGTATAATGGAAAGTAACTGATGGGTAAAAGGTGTTAAAAACCAAAAATGAAAAATGAAAGCCATGAAAGGACTCGTGATTTAATTTTTCAGTTAGTAGAGTGTAAAGGTTTAATGGAAGCTGCCGATCTAAATTGTTGCATAAATGAGTATTCCCGCAGGGAGTTTACCGAATGAATTAAGGAATTTATAAATAAATGCTAATACATAACTAACCTAAAGAGAGTTCGGAAAGGAAAGATATTTGAACATACATGAAGATTAAAGCGCTTTACTGTTGATGGCCAAGGAATTATGAAAGCCATGTATTTGAGTGAGACGATTAAAGACAATTAATTTGATTTTGTAACAAATACCACTGCTCTGATGTTACTGCTAAGGTAATATGTCATTCTGTGAATTACTTTACAACTAGTCAAACGTAAACTTGAATATATATATATATATATATATATATATATATATTATATATATATATATATATATATCTATATATATATCTATGTATATATATATATATATATATATATATATATATATATATATATATATATATATGTATGTATGTATGTATATTGAAGTTATGGCTGCAGATTATTGAAGCTTTTTTAATCAATCCATCTGACCTGATACTCTCAAAAGCTCAGTATCTAATTAGATACTGAGAATCACATTCACAATTCTTGGATTGAATAAGAAAATCGTCCCCTGTCTGCTAGATGATTTATCACGAAGTTAAAAAACTTATAGTTTAATTAACCCTGAGAATTATACGAAATCCTTAGCAATGATTTGCTTTTCATCCTACACTCTGGTTTCATAAAAAAAAAATGTCTTATAATGACAGAAATTAGTCAAATATATTAAAATGCACATCAGAAAGTAAAATGTAAGACAAGTTTTCATCGACTCTTGTCATTCCTGTAAGCAGTGACATGTTCGATTTCGTAGGGAGAAGTAATTCGATTAGTCAGGGCATTACTTCATTACAAAGGTCTCCCTGATAACATAATTGCCAGACAAAGATAAAATTGAGCTTTCGTTGTCTGAGTACGTTTAACTTACTCAGTTCTTTTGGGGGAATCTTTCACTTAATCTTAATGTTTCAATAAGAATCAAGCTAAGATAATAATTTTCGAGTATGATGGAGGTCGCCTTTTAGAGAAAATGAACAATACTGAAAAAATTAATGTCTTATTTCAATTGTACGTTATTTTGAAAAGATTTATGATAAAAATTCTTTCTTGTAACCAAAATGCATGTCGTGACACATGTTTTAGTGTCTTCGGCAATTTAAAACAATTAAGTCTGGGCGATGTGAAAAAATCCTAAATTGTTTCACTATAATATAAAAGTATACACATACAAGCACACGCACGCACAAACAGACACAAAAAACACACACATAAATATGTGTACAAATAACCAAACATTTGTATGTATGTATGCATGTATGTCTGCTTTCATTTTCAATAGTTAATAGACACCAAGTATACTGGTTAGTAGAAAGAAAATTAGTCGTGGTGTTTTCAGAATATACTGTAGAATAGCACATTACAGAAAGGGAAGAAATTTGATAGGATATTCCGATGCAGAGAATCTTGTCCTTTCTACGCCCACTACTACTTGATCCATGATTGAGATTTGGGCAGTTTAAAAGCCTATCTAGAAAAACTGATAAGGGGTTAGCTCGGAACTAAGCCCTCATTATATCGTAGATATGTTGATGATACCTTTGCTTTGTTTCATCACCCATGGAAATGTTCTTCTTTTTTAGAGTATATTAACAACTTTCATCCCAACATCAATTTTACAATGGAAGTAGAGAACGATGATTCTTTACCTTTTTTAGATTTGAAAATTACCAGAACTAACTCTGAGTTCTCCACGTCAGTCTATAGAAAACATACTTTTACTGGACTGACTAACAATTATTATAGTTCGTGTCAACAATCTTTTAAAATTAATACTATTCACACTTTGGTTAATAGAGCACTGAAATACTCTTCGTCTTGGCAACTATTCCACGTGGAAATGACTTTTTTGTTAGGTTTCTTCAAATCTAATTCGTTTCCACTCGACATTGTTCAAAAAACCATCAACAAAATACTTACGAAATTCTTGCAGCCACCAATAACTAATTTTAATGTCCCTAATAGATTATTTTATGTCACAA
>NC_061107.1:27945823-27950823 GCF_015104395.2 Macrobrachium nipponense | reverse complement strand
AATAGGAAAACCTTTTATTTTCCATTATCCCAAATCCATCGGGAGTTCGCTCATTAACGTATACCTAAATAAAAGAGGAGAAGAAGCCGGAGTTTACAAGATACCGTGTAGCAATTGTAATGAGATTTACGTTGGGGAAACCGGTAGATCCATCTGGCAAAGATTAGCAGAACACAAAAGATCAGTGCGATATGCATCAGAGAACTCTGGGATTTTCCTACATATTAGGGACAAAGGCCATACTATTAACTGGAGTGGGGCGGAGCTGATTTTCAAAAGTAGCTATCCGTACAAAAGGAAAATGCTGGAATCTGCTATCATCAATCAAACCAACAGTATGAACCTGTCAGGAGGACATTGGAAATCGGACGACATCGACGAACTAATCCTTAGGCTGCTCCTCAAGCAATCCGACCACCGGATGAGTCGCCAGCCGGGAGTTATTAAGGCCAAAAATCACCAGGGAATAGTTTAATTTCTACCCTTCCTGGGTCACCAACAGAGGCTTACTGCCACACCTACATATGTTTTTGTATATATACTCTTGTAAGATATCCTAAGTCCATATTTTCCAGTGATCAGGAGCACAGAAGAAGTGCTCGAAATATATGGTTGAAACGTTGAAATAGTATTTTACGGGCCTTTTATTTTTCATGTTATACTGTTGTATTACAGTTAAAAGAGATTCATATATATATATATTATATATATATATATATATATATATATATATATATATATATATATATCATATATATACATACGATATATATATATATATATGCATATATATAATATATATATATATATATATATATATATATATATATATATATAATATATATATATATATATAAGCATCTATACTATATGTATGTTAATAATATATTATAATTATTATATAGTATATATAATATTAATATATACATATAGATTATTGTATATTATTAGGCTGTAATACTTTCAAACTGCTGGTCGGTAGATCTGAGAAGTTAACCACCTTTAGCTTTGAATAGTACTTTGATGAACTTCCCCGAAAGTTTGATATAACCTAAAATCACATAAAACATTTTCTTGAAAATAAATCCTCTTAGTCGAGGGGTATTTCATATACCAAATATCGGAATTGGTTCTCTCCCTCTCTCTCTCTCTCTCTCTCTCTCTCTCTCTCTCTCTCTCTCTCTCTTCCTCGGTTTGCCTGAGTAGTCTATCTCCCTTTTATCTTAAACATTTTGAAAGTCTTTGTATAAAATTGAGTCATGCGATAATTCCCCTAAATATCATATAATAATCATATCTGTATTTGAGTTTTTTTATTATGAATGGTGCTGGTATCATATTCATTTAAAAATGTTTATCCATAATTTCCCTTTCTGTTTTGGTCTTAAAAGCATCTTAATTATGAACTATGGAATTATAACATTGAATGTTAACAGTGTGCTGAATTTAAGATGCTCTTGCAAAACAATAGGAAAATACTTAGAGAATATAATCATAAACTTCATTAAGAAGAAAGAATGATTAAACATATATATATATATATCTATATATATATATATATATATATATATATATATATATATATATATATATATATATATATATATATATATATATATATATATATATATATATATTACATGGACATGATAACGGGACATTCATAATACGCAAACTAAAATTCAGATATGATTACTATACATTGATTAGGGGAATAATCGCACAACTCTATTTAATACAAATATATTCAAGATATTAGTATAATAATAGTGTGGGGAAAACAGGTTAGAGAGAGAGAGAGAGAGAGAGAGATTGAGAGATTGAGAGAGAAGAGGAGAGGGAGGGAGAGAGAGAGAGAGAGAGTTGAGTTAAACCACGGATATGTTTGGCGACTATAACCCTACCAAGCGGAGGTGTCAAATTCAAGATTTTTATCACAATGTCATTCCTTACTATAAGCCTACAATTTCAACTCAATATCTGAGGCACGATATATAAAAAATTTCACTTTAGCGGCTCTACGATAAAGCTGTGGATTAACCCTTGACCTGTGCCTGCGGAAGCCAGACACTTCCGGCGACGTCATTAACCACACCCGGTAAAGAGGTGTTGAAATTAATTACCTCCCAAAAGGATGGTATAAAAGGACGTCGTCATTAGTCACCAACCAGTGAGGAAGTACTAGAAGACGGCAACAGAAAAGACCACACACTAAAAGAGGAGACTTTTCTTTGAAGAAATGTCGACAGAAGAGGCCAAAGAACAGGAGTCAAACAGCATTCAGAGGCTGCGGTTGTGTGCTTTACCAGCCGTGGGTAAGAAAGGCTTCATACATCGACACGTCATCATATTACTACACCTCACGTAAGTAGACGATAGCAGAGCCGTACAACCCTCAGTACGAACTATACATGTATGTTTTAAAAAAACTGTATATATATTTTGGTGTTAATTAAATCAGAAATTGCGCTGTCTTTCTACTATGGGTTTCAGAGACAGTGCAAGCACGTTTTTTGGCGATAACTCTTGTAACGAACACTCGTATCAGAACGAGATTTTTCTATAGTGTATTACACCCAGTGCCGTAATTTATATGGGTATCGTGGATCACTAATTGTAAAGAAAAAAGTCACTTATCCCTGTACCAAGACGCAAAAACTCCATTAGCCAGAAATGGATACCAACTCAACAGTAAAAAGCTCCGCCTACCCTCTCCCCCCACCTCCACCGCCGACCCCGTCCTTCTTCCTTCCCTCACCTTCCCTTCTCTCTCTCTGAGAGTTGCTTCAGTTTAAACTTATTTTGTATGATTTTTCTATCTATCTATCTGTCTATCAAATCATTTACATTGTTGTATATATCTAACTATCCAGTCGGTTGTTAGCTACCAGTTGACTGATTTATTTACGTGTTGATCCGCCCATCTCTCTCTCTCTCTCTCTCTCTTTCTTTGAAAGTTACTTCAGTTTAAACATATTTTGTGCGATTTTTTCCTATCTATCTATCTAATAATAGTTTACATTGCTGTATATATCTAACGATTCACTCAGTTGGTACCTGCCATCCCTTTGGCTAAAGCACTTCAACACTTACCCAAACAACCGGACACTAAACACTATTAATAAAAAACTCCCGGCGAATGCCCCACGCATCTTGCCTAGTGACTTAAGCCCTCTCAAAATCCCCCCATAGGTTTGGGTATGACACTTTTAACAGAAAGAGGCGCACACACACATACGAACACACAGTTCGCTAGCGCCTCACGGTTCTAGCTGCATCCAGTTTCACAAAGGCACTTTGAGAAGAGTTCATAAACTCAGTACTTGACTTGTCGAACTAAGCATTTTTATCTCACGCCACCCCCAGAAACTCATTGATCAGCTACTCTCAGGTCGTCACCTCTACACTGTTCTCCACATTCCATAGGTCACAGGGAATACATGGGCAATATATTTTTATTAATCAAAACCCTAGGCCTTATATATAGATATATATATATATATGATATATATATTATACTATATATATATATGTATATATATATATATATATATATATATAATAGATGTTATATATATATATATATATAATATATATTATATAATATCTATTATGTATATATATGTGTGTGTGTGTGTGTATGTGTGTGTGTGTGTATGTATATATATATATATATATATATATATTTTATATATATGCAATCATTCTTTATTCTTATTGAGTTTATTATTATATTCTCTAAGTATTTTCCTATAGTTTTACAAGAGCACTCTTAGGGATGATCATACTGTTAAACATAATTCGATCGATGTTAGAAGTCCATAGTTCGTAATTAAGATGTTTTAAGACCAAAATAAAATGGAATTTATGGATAAATATATCAAAATGGACATGATTCAAGCACATTCCTAATAAGAGAACTCAAATACAGATATGATTATTATACAGTGTTTGGAAGAATAATGGCACAACTCTACTTAATAACTACATTCAATATGTTTAATATAAAAGCAAGAGAGAGAGAGAGAGAGAGAGTGAAAACCAATGTCGAAATTTTGTACGTGAAATACCCCGCGACTAAGAGGACATGTTTTCTAGGAAAATATTTTCTTTATGTGATTTTAGGATATTTCTGGTAAGTGCATCAAAGTACTAGCCAAGCCAAAGATGCTTAACTTCTCTGGATCTTCCGACTTAGGCAGTAGTATGAATATATTACAACGGCCTTACAATCTATATATTATAAATATATATAGATATATATATATATATATATATCTATATACATATATATATATATTATATATATATATATCCTATATATATATATATTATATATACATATATATATATATATATATATATATATATATAGATATATATATATATATATATATATATATGTATATATATATATATATATATATATATATATATATATATATATATATATAAAATATATATATATATATATATATATATATATATGTAAGAACTAAGAATACAAAAAGAATTTTCGAGAATCCGCATGAACTCATTTTATTATTATTCACATTTGGGAATTTACAGACGCTTGCTCTACAACCATGAATATATTCATTGGCTGAAAACACCATCACTAAATTACCGAATGTAGCTTAGTAAGATTTAAAGGCCCAAAATAGAGGGAATGGACTAAAATGTTTTTTTTTCATGACACTGGTTTGCATTTTTAGAAAGTACGTAGTATTTATTTAATTGTACAGATTCATTAACCGCTCAGGATATTTGGTTCTAATACACCTAAAATTTCAACGTAGAAAACTAAAAGAAAGAACGAGAAAATCGTTTATGATAAGTCTTTTTTTATTAACCAGTACTATATCCAAAGGCCAGTGGCTGTTTTTACCAACATCGTAATAACAATATTTAATCATTACTCATGACTAATTTGATTTTATATGTACCAAAACCATTTTTGTTTTACACTTTGTCGCATTGTGAGTTTTAGAAAACTACTC
>NC_061107.1:27933323-27940823 GCF_015104395.2 Macrobrachium nipponense | reverse complement strand
CTGCAGCAAAACTTTGTAGGCTACATTTCCTTAATTCCAAATTTAGATTATTGTTTTTATTATTATTATTACTATTATTATTAAAGGATATTGCTGCATCAGCCGAGTTGATCCTGTAGAGAGTTTTAACTATCTTCCTTATGACAGCTCTCTCTTGGTTACTACAGCTGGCGAGTAATGCGCCAATACCAGTCATCATCAGGTGGGCGTAATAGAAAATCAGAATTTAAGTCATTTAAGTGTAGCTAATTGTGGAAAGCAATGTCTATTGTGTTTTTCATATAATTTAATAATGTACAATTTTGCTTAATGTCAAAATCGATATGCTAACGTGTCTCTCAGTTTCGACCGAGTATGATCACAGCGAAGGATTAAAGTAGAATGATGGTATTTGCTGTTTGGTTTGGTTATATTAAGCCAGATTTGTGCTAGCAATGGCTCTTGCTTTCCAGCAGCCCGTAACTGGTGATTGTTGTAGTATTCTTTTGTGAAACATACTATTCGGATCAATTTAACACCTTGGCCAGAAAAAAAAAAAAAAAAAAAAAACGTAGGAGCACGTGGGAAGGAGAGGATAAAATTTGAGTTAATGGAAAACGGGAATCAAAGTTCTCTTGGAATGTGATTAATTTTGGTGATGTGGTGCATGGATATTTTGCTTATATTCTGGATGGCCATATGCCATTTAGGTATTGCTCACTTGAGAGTGACTCTGTACCGCTCGTGCAGATATCTGGAGAAGAAGACAACACACAGGATGGGGTTATTTGGTGAGGCAGCTGCTCTAGGAATTAAGCAGCAGGTGCTTGAGTTTGAAGGTTTGGATGAGGTGAAGTTGAATGCAGCTTAGGAGTGTTTCTCTGTTAATAGGTTTCCCTGTTAGAAGTTCGAGTAGAATGACTATCCCTTCAAATGTAAGTGTTATAGAAATTATTTCACTATTTGATTTAGGAACTTTGGTGGCACTATCTGAGCTATCGGAAAGGGAAGGAGAATGTTGTGAGGGATGGGACTGGGAAGCAGGAATGTCAACCTTAGAGGTAGGTATACGGGGGTGTAGGATTAGACGGAAGGGAAGGGGAAAGCACTGTTGCTCTTGGCACTGCCTTTTCATTGGCTATCTTGTGTGGTGCTGCTCTAACTGTTTCTTGTTGTTCCATCTTGGTCATTCAATCTTCCTTCTTGGGTTTTGGAATGGGTTTTGAAGGTTTTGGAGGTGGTGGAGGTCGAGGAGTTGCTTTCATCTTTGCAACTTTTTCCAGTCTACATTTGCACTGCTTGTTCCAAGCATGATGATGAAGAGAACGGTTTGGGCATTTGCTTTCTAGCCACTGTTTGGTAGGGTGTGGTTTGTTGTATATACTACACCTCTCTGCAGCAGTGCAGCAGCTGCTGTGGTGTCCAAATCTATGGTGCTTATAGTATCGTAGTGGCTCAGGTATGAATGGCTCTCTGGGGAAAGATCCCCATTTTCGAAGGGATATTTCCTTGGAAAGTAGTATTGACTTTTCTTGTGGGAGTCCCTGACTTCCGAGTGCATATCTGTGCATCTAGATCATTCTGCATCTGTTGAATGGGATCTAGAGTCAGGGCGGTTGGGTATCTGTAGAGAGCAGCTTTCCTGACTTTCCCCGACGGATCAAGTAGTTGGAAAGCGGTGTTTACTCGAATATATTCTTACATTTTTCCTGGTTTTTTGTGTGATGATCATGTCACCAACCAAATTAGATCTAACAGACATGCTCTGATTTGGAATTAGTTTCTCCAGTTTTGCCACTGCTGCATAAGAGGACAGTTCTTCCTTAGGAGAGAATCGATATTTGGAAGAGGTGGAAAGGGATTGGTTACAAGAGATTTGAATAGAAGATAGACTCATTCATTTTGATAAGGTGTTTTCCTAAGTGTTTTTTTCTTGCGGAAAGTAGTCCATCCCTCAGCATCTGATTATTCCTCTGACAGGGAAGCAGGAGGGCTTGATAGTTTTAAGCTTTCGACTCATAAAAAGCTCGACAACGGTGTGTAGGCGGTTCCATAAACGGGAGCGACGACTGACGACGATGACTGCTGAATCGAAACTGAATGGTACTTGTGGGATCTACTCCATATATAATATCAGGTCAGCAGTATTTGGTCTGCTGAATCCTCATCGGTTGTTGGTCTCGTTCTTGTCTCCTACATGGTAGAGGGTTTTACATTCAAGCATAATTTATTTCCTCTATGCTGGTGGTCTCACTGTTGCAGTCGTGCGGACCTTGGAGGTAGTGGTATGACGTTGCTAGGTGGGGCGTGACGTGGCATGACGTCACTACAGCTAGAATTTTGATTGGCTGGCGTGCTACCCTACTTGGTGATCTCACTGTGGCCTGGATCTTCATTGGCTGCGGAGCCGATCGGCGCATCTGTTATTCCTGCATTGATGTTGTTGTCCAGGTTGGTATTATCATTGTGTACTAGGGTATTTCTCCTTAAATTGGTGGGGAGAAAGAGTACCTCCCAAGTAGTATTCAATAAGGGCCTTCCTTGTTGAATAAGAAGGGCCTCTAATAGTCGGTGGCGTCGTTAGTCGGGTGCCCTCCCAATTATCCCGTCGCGGGAAATGGTCTGGTGGTGTGCTGCCCTGGTATGGTTCCTCCTCGACAGTCTCATCGTAGTTACTTCAGTATAAGAGTCGCGGCTTCCATGTATGGGTACATGAATTGGTAGACTATGTTCGTCTGTTTCAAGGGGTCTCTTGCTCGTCAGTTTTGGTAACAGATGACAAACTATTTTTTCCACCTTCGGTTGGGGTCACGTTGTCTTAGATTATTTTCCTCATTATGTCTTCCTCTTCTCGGTGTCAAGAGTGCATGATGGCCTTATAAGAGATTTTTATATACTTGAATAAAATACGTAAGACTATTTTTCAAACGGTTCTATGCCTCGAATACAGTGTGCTCTTTTTATATATTTTAATATAATATAATGGTATAAATATTATATCTTCTATTTAATATATCTACCTTGCATAGTGTCATAACATTAGAGGACCAATTTCATATAGCCAAATATTCAATCATCAAAATTCTAGTAACCAATACTAATTACTTTGGCAGATTTCGGCAATTATATTTTTATTTTACCTATTTGATTACTATATCTGTAGCAAAGAATAAAACCTAATGAGAGGTGAAACTTTGTAATGAAATAATTTGCTCTTTACAACATTACAAGGCTGGGACCTACAAGAGTTGTCTAGCACTTCGATTCACCATTCATTACTTAGACTAGCTGAGGCGTCATAATTTTTTTAAGTGAAGACGACCAACCAACTTCCCCTTTACATCCTGTTAGAGAACAGAAAACGCTAGACACGTTTACACCCCGAGTTGCGAAAAACAGACAGTTTCTAAATTGCGAATGAGTATCTTAGACATGAGGATGAGCGAAAACGTCAATGATGGAATTATAAAGAAAAGAATGAGAGAGAGAGAGAGAGAGAGAGAGAGAGAGAGACGAGAGACGAGAGAGAGAGAGAGAGAGAGAGATGGAGGGAGATGAGACGGGGGATGAGGGGACAAGTCAAAACCAATCGAAGCACGTTCCTCAGACCGCCAAGACGTTGATAGTAACGGGAAAACAAACGTGGGTGCAAATCGACATTATCGTAAGAAATACTGCTGGATCTTACCCGTACATCACCAGCCAGTTTTGCCCAGATTTCTTAGCTTGAGGATTTTAACATTTTGGCTAAAGTTTCGTAAACAAACATATCACCTTGTTTTTCTTACCTGGTGGGGGTTCTCGTTTCGTAAGGATAGGATTACGATATATTGTTCCTTCGTTCATCTTTCACCAGCGCGACAACTCGATTCCTCGGTATGTGAAGATATTGTGGTCATATTTCTAGAGCTTGCATCATTGAATATCACGCAACAACGATAAAAAGCATTGAGAAAGGATGTCTGAGTAAGAATGATATTAACCCTTAAACGCCGAAGCGTAAAAATAAAAAACTCCCCCGAATTCCGGAGCCGGTTTTGAGTGAGCGCGGAAGCGGAAAAAATAATTTTTCAAAAAATCACAGCGCGCTTAGTTTTGAAGATTAAGAGTTCATTTTTGGCTCCTTTTTTTGTCATTGCCTGAAGTTTAGTATGCAATCATCAGAAAGGAAAAATAATATCATTATCATATGTAAAATAATGCGATATATGGTAGCGAAAAAAAAAAATCATACATAATTGTATTAAAATCACGCTTGTGCGAAAAACGGTAAAAGCTAACGAGTTTCTTTTTTTGCGTTGTATTGTACACTAAATTGCAATCATTTTGATATATAATACATTGTAAAACAATAAAAGTAACACCGGAAAAATATTACCACAAAATTATGTACGAATTCGTAACGTGCGGACGTAAAAAAATATTTTTTTCAAAAATTCACCGTAAATCTCAATATTGTTCTAGAGACTTCCAATTTGTTTCAAAATGAATACAAATGATTGAATATTACGATACTGTAAGAGTTTTAGCTACAATTGCGTTTTTCGACCATTTCAGTAGAGTCAAAGTTGACTGAACGTGGTTTTTTATTTTATTTATCGTGATTTATATGCAAAATATTTCGAAAATGAGAAAAGCTACAACTTCAAATATTTTTCCTTTTATTTTACATGAAATTGCGCACATTTTCATATATAAGACTATGAAATGCGCGGAGGGAAGGAAAGTTTTGTTTTTTTTTCATAAATTCACCATAAATCGAAATATTGTGCTAGAGACTTCCAATTTGTTGCAAAATGAAGGTAAAGGATTGAATATTACTAAAAAATATAAGAGTTTTAGCTTACAATTGCGTTTTTCGACCATTTCGGTAGAGTCAAAGTTGACCAAACGTGGTTTTTTTCTATTTATCGTGATTTATATGCAAATATTTCAAAATCAGAAAAGCTACAAACTTCAATTATTTTACGTTGTATTCTACATGAAATTGCACACATTTTCATATATAAAACTTTATGTAACGGCTAATTTAAAATGGTGCAAACATTACCACAATCGCACGTATGATTTTTTCGGAAGAGTTACCGCGCGGACGTAAGGAAAATGTTATTTTTTTCATAAATTCACCATAATAGAAAATATTGTGCTAGAGACTTCCAATTTGTTACGAAATGAAGTTAAATGATTGAATATCACTAAAATATAAGAGTTTTAGCTTAAAATTGCGTTTTTCGACCATTCGGTAGAGTCAAAATTGACCGAAGGTTGAAAATTTGTCACTTATCATTTTTTAATATGAAAATATTTCAAAACTGATAAAAGCTACAACCATGGGTTGTTTTTAGTTGTATTGTGCATGAAATTGCACACATTTCCATATATAAAACTTTATGTAACGGCTAATTTTAAAATGGTGCAAACATTACCACAATCGCATGTATGATTTTTTTCGGAAGAGTTACCGCGCGGACGTAAGGAAAAAGTTTTTCCATAAATTCACCATAAATCGAATATTGTGCTAGAGACTTCCAATTTGTTGCAAAATTAAGGTAAATAGTTGAATATTACTACAATATAAGCGTTTTAGCTTACAATTGCGTTTTTCGACCATTTCAGTAGAGTAAAGTTGACACCGAAGGTTGAAATTTTGGCACTTATCGTTATTTATATGGAAATATTTCAAAACTGATAAAAGTTAAAAATCATGACTATTTTTTTGTTGTATTTTAAATGAAATTGCGCACATTGTCATATAATACTTCATGTAACGGATAATAAAATTTAAAACGGCGCAAAAATTATGTCAAAGTGACGAAATAATTTTTGAAAGATGTGTCAACTGAATCACTTTTGTAGTGCGATAAGAAAGAAATTCGCGCTTGCGCGCCTGCGTAACGATTGTAAACAAAACAAACGCCTTGATCCGTGAACTCCCAGCATCCCCAAGGCGCGTGATTCAAAAGTTTTTAGCTGGTAGGCCTTAAGTATTTTTCCGCGAATTTATAAAAACAACTTTTTTGAGCCGACGTATGGTACGTCCATTCGGAAATCGGGGGAGATTTTGACTCGACGTTTAATACATCCATTCGGCGTTTAAGGGTTAAATGCTAATAATGATACAAAATATCTAAACTTAACTCCTTATGTGCAACTTGATCGCACCAGTGGCAAATTACACTAGATATATAATTTCCTCCTTTAAACATACATAACAACGCATGGTGTAATGAACTGCAGTTAGAAATAAACATGTCTTGCTTAGATACCTTGCTATTCACAAACATTTGGTTATGTCGTCTAAAAATGATGACCTTTGAAATATACTGTTTTAAACTTGATAATTGGGTAAGTTTGAACAGATACGATCAGACAATGGTAATTTCAAAGTATGTAATCTAGTAATAAGCAGAAACTGCCATAGAGAGAGAGAGAGAGAGTTAATCTTTCTGCGAGTGATTTTCCTGTGAATCCGTAGAATGAGTTATCACAATCCCTACAGGGGATTTTATAGACTCGTACATCTTTAGAAACTGGTTTCTGCTGAACGTTAATTGCTCTCCAGGTTTTCTTAACAAAGAACTTGCAACAATATGAAATCAACTTATTTTGTTAAAATACCCCAAGCACATAATAGAAAAAGCCATACATAAATCAAAGAGCATTTTTTACAAACCCATAGAAAGCAAAGAAAAGGAAAAGTTCACAAACAAAAGCATAATTCTTCTCATGTGCATAATTTACGAGAGATCACACAAAATTTAGGCCACCCTAACCCTTTTGTCTTCACTTATCCGGATACATTGGGGAAATCCATAATTAATGTTCAGCAGAAACCAGTTTCTAAAGACGTAGTTTATGATAACCCCTGTAGGGATTGTGATAAGTCATCCTATGGATTCACAGGAAAATCTCTATCAGAAAGATTAACTCAATACAGCGCTCAGTTAGATATGGACAACATAGTTCAGCAATTTTTCATCATATAAATAACACAAACTATACCATGGATTGGGACTCATCCCGAATTTTATACAAAAGCAGCTGTCGGTACAAATGTAAGATGGTATAATCTTCACTGATAAAACAAAAAGATAATAGGATATTACCATAAGAATGTGTATACATTTCAATCGATATTATTAAAGTTACGGTCAGAAAAATGTTGACCAATATTAGAAAAGGTATATGCTAAAATTTTAGACGATATTACTAAAAAAGAAAAATAACTGATATTAACAAAGAAAAATGCATGAAGACATAAGTAATATTATAAAATTTTGATACAAAAATGTAAGTGATATCATCAAAGTAACAAGCATAATAATTAATGATATTACCAAAAGAACATGCATAAAAATTTAAATGATATTAATAAAGGGACATGCATAAAATTTATGTGATATTACTAAAGGGACATGCATAAAAATTTAAGCGATATTACCAAACAAAGGAACATTCATAAAGATTTAAATGATATTGCCAAAGGAACATACATAAAAATTTAGGTGATACTACCAAAGG
>NC_061107.1:27915823-27928323 GCF_015104395.2 Macrobrachium nipponense | reverse complement strand
CGTGCTTCTATTGGTTTTGACTTGTCCCACATCCCCCACCCTCTCTCTCTCTCTCTCTCTCTCTCTCTCTCTCTCTCTCTCTCTCATTCTTTTCTTTATAATTCCGTCATTGACGTTTTCGTTCATGCTCTCGTCTAGGATACTCATTCGTATCTTAGAAACTGTCTGTTTTTCGCAACTCGGGGTGTAAACGTGTCTAGCTTGCAACTGGATGATACTGTTTTCTGTTCTCTAACAGGATGTAGAGGGGAAGATGGTCGGTCACCTCCACTTAAAAAAAGTGCTAGACAACTCTTGTAGGTCCCAGCTTTGGATGAGAAAGAGAGAAAGAATGAAGATGGGAGATTCCTAAACGTGAGCATTGGTGTCTGTGGCAAAAAATATATCGTCAATACATAAGGGCCTAGACGAGGCAATCCTGTCTCTTTTCAAATGATTCCCTATTAGCATAAAACAAAAGAACTTAAAAGATTACTTTTAAATTATTTGTTCAAATATTAGGATGTTTATAACAAACGGTTTTCTTGCCTTATAATGTGTCATTAATGATTTCCTCAACTGTTTCTATGGATATTAATGTCACACCAAAAGACGAATCATAATAACGCCATCAGTACGGACATGTCTGTTTGAATGATTAATTCTTGGCGCTTATTTACTTCCGGAAGAACATAACTGCAAACAAACAGATGGCCCAGCTCACCACTCTCCCCCTTTCCCAATAAACTAAACCCCCAAAATTATACATAAACAAAATGTACACTCCTGTCAATCAATAACTATTGTACCGACGTGCTTATTAAAAATGAAAAGTTTAGTTTTTACTGGCATAGTAGAAATTAAAAAGAATACAAATATTACTATAATAATAACAATGTCAAAGAAGCAGCCTCAAAATAGCAGCGTAACTGAACCGCGACGAAGCAATAAAAGTTGTTAAGAGCAAACTATTTTATCACAAAATTTCACCTCTCATTAAAGCAAAAATGCTCTCTAGTTTAACAACGGTGCAAAATTTTAGATTTTATTTTTTGTTACAGATATAGTAATCAGATGGGTAAAATGAAATTATAATTGCCGAAATCTGCCAAAGTAATTAGTATTGGTTATTAGAATTTTGACGATTGAATACTTGACTATATGAAATTGGTAATATTATGACACTATGCATGGTAGATATATTAAATAGAAGATACAATATTTATACCATTATATTATATTAAAATATATAAAAGAGCACACTGTATTCAAGGCATACAACCGTTTAAAAAACAGTTCTTACTTATTTTATCTAAGTATATAAAAATCTAATCTTATTTTTTTCTTCGTTTATAAAGATAATTTTCTGTTGGTTACTGTAAATAAATAAATAAATAAATGCAAATTGAAATAACTGAGAAATGAAAAGAAATACATATTTCAGTTATATATATTTTTCCCTTCTGCTTCCTGCTCGGATCCCTTACTTTAATCGGATTAAAAACTTTTTCCCTACGAACGTTTAGCCCCCAGAAAATAGTGAATGATACAAGGATTCGTATTTTCATCTACATTTTCTGTTGCATGAGAGAAGCTGGTGGAGACAACGAAGGACAATCAAGTGTTTTAAAGATGAGGATATAATAAGTCTTAAGGGTAAATCTTGGTATATTATAAAAGTAATGCACTAAATTCTTAAGCTTTATGAGGACTACTGTTTTCGTCAATTTTATCGCTTACTCAGGGAGTAAACCTGCAAACTTCTTGTTGTTAAGGGAGTAAGAAAGGTCTATGGAGAAGACTAAAAATGTGTGACAAAGGTGTTTTGCGTTGAGTTAAAGATACAGGAATTTTAGGATAGGATGTCTATGATTTATTTATTCGAATGGGAATGTAAAAATAAATAAATAATGTGCATGATAAACAGTACAGAAAACTTATTTTTCATAAAATATGGCATATCAAAATTAATTTTCGTTGGTGAAACAAGGCTCTTTTTGACCATAGATTTTAGCATATTTTGATTTATGTTAAAAGTTCGGAATATAATGTTCATAACTTATGCGTAAGGAGAAAATCTTGTACGTGTACGTTCCTCAGACTATAGGGACTGTAGGCCATGCAAACTTGTAAGTCTATTTTTAACAATAGACAAAGATTTACATATAATAGAGGGTCTTATATTATATCCTCAAAAAAATTATTATTGCTATAAAATCAATTTGCATTTACTATAATATCTTTGTGTACCCTTCTGGGCAGGCATTCCCGTGTATAATGAACTACTGTACTGAATACATTTACTTTTTTCTAACCCTATGGTAAAGTTTTATATAAAATTGCAGTACCATTATTAAATGAAATTCAGATATTCCTGTGGTTCTGTATGTCATATTACAATAAGTTATTTCTTAAATAACTGACAGACTACGAGCACTGTTCCAGGCAATGGCTACAAGAAAAAAACTTTAATATTTTCTGTAATAAACTTTCATATAAAGAATGCAAGATAACTTACATCAACAACAAAGAAATAGAAAAAAATTGTACGAAGAGAGCGGAAAACATCAAAAGCATCTTTTCGTTAATATTATTAAGGCAGACATAAACGTATACTAGTAGTCAACTAAAGGCGTCTGTACTTCAGCATCATCAACAACCTCCAAGTTTTTCAACTGAAGGTGTTGCATGAAGTTCTCGTAAGCCCCTGTTGTTTGTTTCAAAGCACCTTCCCTTTGATGAGACTAATAATAATTTACTTTAATGCAGTACTGAAGATAATTAGACCTGCCGAATTTAGATATGAATATATTCACATAAGTTGTTTAAGATAGAAACAAGTAGTAAGCTATATGGTTTATCATTGAAAATTATCATAGTGAATGAACTGTCTCTGAAAATAATTAAAACAGTATTCGCATCCTATTCAACCTGAAAGGTTTCTTTGCGCTTTTCTTCGTGGATGTTCAAATCGAATGCTTTCTGTCTCAATCAATCTCAATGAATCCAGTGATTTAGATTCATTTACGCTAGCCCCCCACCACCACTCTCTCTCTCTCTCTCTCTCTCTCTCTCTCTCTCTCTCTTTCACTTCAAATGATTCACCATTAGTTTAAATAAAAGCAAAGAAAATCTGTAAGGATTCTGACAAAAAAAATAATCTAACAACAGACTTCAGCTGAAGCTAATTTGCTTAAATTTAGTTTTTAAATTTACTTTAAGAATTCAACTGTATTTTGCAAACTAATTGTGTCCAAATTACCGTACATAGTAAACCCTATCTACAATATTGATGTTATCCCTCTTTAATTCATTGCTTTCAGGATATATCTATATAATACCTATATACATAGATATATATATATGATATATATATATATATATATATATATATATATATTATATTTTATATAGATATATATATATATATATATGATATATATTATATATATATATATATATATATATCTACATATATATATATATATATATATATATATATAGATAGATTATATACATATCATATATAATTATATATATTAATATATATATATATATATATATATATATATATATATAGATATATAAGATGTATATAGTATATATATATACTATATATATATATATATATATATATATATATATGTATATATATGATAATATCTATATATATATATATATATATATTATCGGTGCGTGTGTTTGTGTGCGTAAGGACGTATATATGTGTTTCGACTTGTCACGAGGAGAATAAATCAGACGAATTACCTTTATAATCATTCTCCAAAAGCACTTACATTATGAAATCAGAAACGAATTTACTTAATGTTTAAGGCGATCTTCGCTAAAATACTCAAATTTAATATAATTTCTTCTCACACAACCAGAAGAGCCATTTTTCCTTGCAGCACACATCCAATCCCACCCTCTGACGTCCCCCTTACCCCCTTTCCTTAAAGACATCCCCCACCCCCATCCCCCCCAACATAGACACTTGGAGGAGTTTTGGTGATAAGGGTGGTCAGCTTCTTCAGGTTGTTTCGATGGCAAGGATGGGCATCTTCTGTTGTTTCGATGATAAGGGTGGCCATCTTCCTCTGTTTATTTCGTTTACAAGGGTGATCATCTTCTTCTAGGTATCTCGATGATAAGAGTGTTCATCGTCTTCTGGTTGTTCCCATCATTATCTTAAAATGTTTTATTATATGCACGAATAGAATAGATGAATAAGAAAAAATAACTGGAACATGGATTAAAAAAACCTTTGATCAGGTTGAATGAGTAAACCGAAATGAGTGGATCTGATTAATTCAAGTTTCAATACATTAAAAGCAAAGGAGCTTGCATGATTATATGAGTTATAATACATGTCAATAAACATTTAGGTTCATGCATTTCATATATAGGGACTAGTAAATTCTTTGTAATCTTGGTCTATGATAAAGGTATAAATATAATCATTGTTCTCTTGAAGTAATATTTTAATAAAGAAATCAATGTAATTTTCATATTAAAAAAAACAACATATTTTTAGCTAATGAAAACAAAAACATTACATTGATTTTTGATAAGACTCTTTCGTTGTGCACTAAAGTACCAGGGGGAACAATGAACTCGTATTTTAATATCAAATAGTATTTACTTAGGCACATCGAAAGCTTTCCGTCTACTTTTCGTAATACTCTTACCTTTGTTTTGTTTGAAAGCAACAAATAAGAGAAAATATTAAAATTTGAATACTAAATTCAGGTTATATCAAACAGGGGAACCAAAAGAATACCGTGTGAAATAGAAAAATAGGCCGTATGTCAGAAAACAACCAACATATATCCTGGAATATTCCCATTATAACCAGGAATGACTGGAATACATTCATGAAAAAACATTTCCTGTTTATCGTCGAAAACATACTGCAGAATTTACGGTTCATCTCACAGGACAAACAGGAACAAATAGTTAAAAAAATCCAACAATTTTACAATTTTACCTATGATTGTGTGTGTGTTTGTGTGTGTGCGCGCACACACACACATACATATACGTATTTATACATACACACACACACACACACACACATATATATATATATATATTCTATATATATATATATATATATATATATATATATATATATATATATTATCTATCTATGTATATATATATATATATATATATATATATATATATATATATATATATATATATATATATATGTATATATATATCTAACTTTATTATTAGTTGAATTATGTGCATCTAATAATGTATTTCATTCGGGGAATTATTCTACAAGCAAAATACTTTGAAAATACAGTAATGATGCAATAAAACCCAAAAACATGCTTTGGATGAGATATGTTGATGATTTCTTCTAAATTTGGGATAATAGGTGGGGCAATTTTAATGAATTCCTTTCAAAATTAAACGCATTAGTGCCCAGCATCAAATTTAAAGTTGAATGGGAAACAGACAACAAAATTCCTTTTCTTGATGTTTTAATAATCAGAGACACGACAGAATACAAATTTGCCATATACAGAAACCAACGTTCTCACTTTCATACATTCACTACTTTAGCTATCATGACATTGCTATCAAGATAGGGTGTAGCCGGCAACCTGTTCTTAAGAGCCTTACGAATTTGTTCCCCAGATTTCCTGGAAAAAGAATTTGAACTAATTCGTAAGCAACTTTCGTCTTTAAAGTATCCTGACCATATAATTGAGAAAGCAATTCACAAAGCAAACGTAATTTTCTACTGACCCCCTAAAGACAAGACCAGAGATACACCCAACAACAAAATAAAAATTCCCCACCTGGACACGATTAAAAAGGTGACTCAGACCCTTGGAAAATCTAACCCTTTTGCATTTACTTACCCGAACACCTTAGCCAAATCCCTGATTAACGTCCAACAAAAGACATCTCCCAAGGACACTGGGGTTTACCAGATCCCATGCCAGGACTGTGACCAATCTTACATCGGATTTACAGGAAAATCACTTCCCAGAGATTAATACACACAATAGTCAGTTAGGATTAAATACAACACAAAATAGTCATTTAGGTATGGACAACCAAACTCAGCTATTTTCAACCATATAAATGAACATAACCATAGAAATAAACTGGAATTTGGTCACATATAATTTATAGCAACAACTGCCGGTACAAGAGTAAAGAGTCCAACAAGGAATTAAATGATGGAATCGGCCTTAATAATAAAAGAGAGGCAGGTAATGAACATCTCAAAAGGAGCGTGGATTTCAGATGTGATCGACGAAGTTTTCATTCAAACAACGCTTAAGAAGATTAAAGGAAGATTATCAGTGTGGACCTAAATTGGCTTACCTGTGGATGGATCTCTTGGTATAAATACCAACTTTTCTGTAAACCTTTCTCATTCATATACCTGAAGAGAGAGACAGCAGTCTCGAAATATAGTACTTTTCTCTCTATATTTTGGTGTTTTTATGGGCTCCTTTTATTAGATATATATATATATATTATATATATATATATCTATATATATATATATATATATATATATCAAGATTAAGTTTATATGCACTTGCAATAAGAATGTTGTCCCCTCTTTCATTTACACAATCTGTGATCACATGCATTGTAAAATCTACAGTCCTTTATATGCATCTAAGAAGGTTTCCAATCAACCAATCACGCAGACGAAGTGTACTGAATCGAACAATAAGATTACAATTAAGTTTAATGTCAGGGAAACCAAACGAACCGGTAGGACGCGAATCCCGAACTAAAGAGAGAGAGAGAGAGAGAAGAGAGAGGAGAGAGAGAGAGAATGGCTTTGCATTTAAACGGTATTTTACGATTGTTTAAGGATCCAAGATTCAACCATCAGAATAATGTATATTATAATAAAGAAAGAACTCAAATCTAACACTGATACTGATAATCATACTATAATGGGCATAATGTCTGTCTGTCTGTCTGTCTGTCTGTCATTCAATCACGGCCAAACGGCTGGTCAGATGGGCATTAATCTTGCCAGGGTTATGGTGGGGACCCCTAAGATGGTTTGTAATGGGGTTTCATCCAACCTACCCCCCTCCTTTGTAGGGGGTGGGGGTGAGAAGAGATTCCCTGAAACGGAGCTGTTTCTGGCCGTGAAACGAGGCTGGTTATTCCCGTAGACTTAGTTACTTTACGATTTTTCATACATAATTTTGTAGAACTTCCCTGGAGAAAGTCGCGAATATTTCAGCTTGACACAATAGAAGATGAAAATTATCACCAATATACGCAAAATTTTTTGAATAACTTAAATCCATCGGGACTGCCAGTGCACAAAATAACGTTGAAGAAGTACTGCCCGGTAATGTTGCTTCAGATTTCGATCCTGGCCAATGGACATTGCAACGGAACGAGGTAAACCGTTATGGAGCTAAACTCCCTGTCATCGAAGCAGTGATAGCAACGGGCCCTCACACCGGCAAACGTCTGTTCATCCCCCGGATTCCTTGATGCCTTCGGACAACTGGTTTCCGTTCCAGTTACGGCACAGGCAGTTTCTCATCAACCTGACCTTCTCATTCACTGCAAACAAGTCACAGGGCCAGACTTTGGATCGTGTTGGTGTGTTTTTCTGCTGTCACCCTTGTTCACGCATGGCCAACTGTATGTGGCGATGAGCAGAGCAACTGACTCTGCCAACATGAAATTAAGTTGTGGACAAACTGATAATATTGTGTACAAAGAGGTTCTGTAGTAGGTATGTATAAAAATCGCCCTTATTTTAATATTGCTGAATAAATAGTACATATAAATTTTTCACTTCTGCACCCGTATTTTATCACCCATCGTAGATGGGTCAGTTTGCTAGTAATGGATACAAGTAAGTCCTTTGTTTCATTTCTTTCGAGAAACTGAACCGGTACTTATTGAATAAGTGGATCTGTAGCAATAAGTCTAGAAACTACTCTTTATATTTCATTATATTTGCTCTACCACTTCATTAAGTCTTGTTATGGATTTCTATACGGCGAGACTTAATATATTTTGGAAAGAGGTAAATTAATTGATTTACTTTCATTCGGAAAAGTGTTGATGAACGTTGAGTCGTGTTGTTTCTTCTGGTCTAAATGTTATCCAGATTAGTTAAACGAACGTATAGCATTTATTATTTACCTTTGCAAAGTGTTCCACAGCTTTTTTCAGATTATTTCGCGTTTTATAACTTATGTAATTAACTTTGTTTCCATTTTGTTGAAATTTCATTCATAAAATAGTCAACTTAACTTAATCAGTGAAAGTTAATACAAAGGAAGGTTGAACACAGGACACGGTCGTCGAAGTCTTTTAAATCACATTTATATTAAGGAACATTTACGTCCCATGAACAGAATACTTGCACTTTTATTTATTAATTAATTAATTAATTAATTTATTGATTTTTTTTAGGTTACCAACGCGCTGATAGTAGTTTTAAGGAGTCTGAGGCGAGGCAGATCGACACTTTGAAACATTGCCTTTAAGAACTTGCTGTATTATGTCACTAAGTTCTCATTCGTAAGTCTCGTTCCGTGTCTTTAGATATCTGAACTAATTGTTGCTAGAAGATATTTGTTGTTGGAAGATAGCTATGAACAATCTTGGAATTATTCAACACTAAATTGTTTTTTTAAATACAAAGAAATAATGAACCTATTTACTGGATTAATAAATATTAGCCAAAGACATGAAAACAAATCTGAATTGTTAAGAAAACTGAGATAATGAATGAATCCATGAATAAATAAAACGGATGTCGAAAGTTATTGAAAAATACTCTCTCTTATTATTAACGAGCAGACTTTCGTATGAGGCGGGAAACGAATGCCATTAAAACAAATTTTCGTATAAAAGGTTTATAGACGAAAATTTAGATAAAGATATGTGTACCAAGTGAATTGGCACGAATTTCTAATGAATAATTATTACTGAATGCTGCTAGAATATTTACTGTATAAGTGTCAATGACATCGAAGTACTTACCAGGTGATTTTTTTTACGGTAAACTGTAGTAAATATGTCTTATATTTCCAGGTCAGGAAAATAACGTTATTCTGGAATGTCAACAATGAAAAGAACTTACTCATTCAGACAGATAGTTTCTTATATACGTAGCAATTAGTATCTAATAATATAGTATATATATAATAGATATATCTATATATATATATATATATATATATATATATCTAATATACTATATATATATATATATATATATATATATATATATATATATATATATATATATATATATATTATATATATATATATATATATACATATATATATATATATATATAATACTATATATTAATATAACTATATATATATATATATATATATATATATTATATATATATATATATATATATATATATATATATATATATATATAATATATATATATATAATATATATATATATATATATGTGTGTGTGTGTGTGTGTGTATGTATGTATGGATATGTATTCTCAATATGTATATGCAGGGGTCTCAATGAAATGTATACACACTTTGAATACCTATAAGGGCAATATTAATTAGTATGCACAGTTTTTTTTTTTTTTAGAAAAAAATAGTGTGATCTCCAGACTTAATTGAAATGTTTTAAAAACCCCAAAAAGTGTTTTTACAAACTGAATAATTTAACTCAAGAAGAATTCACTTTAATCCAGTCTTTTTAAAGATTAGGCTAATGGCCGTTTTTTTAATTGATATCCATTCTAGTTCAGACATTATTGTCAATGGGAAGTAATAGAATTAACACCTGGAAAAAACATTTCATTAGGTATTTGAGTGCATTATTGTTCCATGGAATCTATCAATTCAGCAATTGTTTTAGGTTTTGTAGCATACACTTTATCTATTATGTGCACCATAAAAAACGTCTGAAGGGGGAGAGGTCCGGTGAACGAGGAGGATATTCCACAGTGTCTTCTTCCAATTCTCCTGTTTGGCAAGATCTCAGTAAGGTAGGATTGTACATCACGATGGTGATGTGATTGAGCTCAATCTTCCTGGAATATAAATTCCTCATCTTCAAACACATTTTTAATACTTGACATCATAGACTGTTGCAGCAAATTCAATGAAACGAGACCTGTCACTGTAGCGTCAAAAAAAAATGGACCAATTAATCCACTTGCAACTGCTTGTTCCACTTTAACAAGCGGACTCTCAGGTCCCAAGTATGTGCAGTGTGACGGTTAATTGAACCGTTTGATTTAAATGTAGTCTCATCACTCCAAAAAACTTTTCTTGGGAAATGTGCATCTTCTAAACATTTTGCCAAATACCATTTGTAATGCTCTACTCTTCCGTCTGGAGAATCGTCATCGAAAGCATGGATCAATGTAGGGATAAACTCTTCTATTTCAAGTGCCTTAAAATGCGACGGACAGAAGCTCTTAAATTCCCCAAGTCTCAGCATGCTTACAGCAAAGATATTTTAGGGCTTTTCTTACTTTCTGGGGTTGGTTAATGTCCGTGGTCCTTCAGAACGGTTCTTGTGTATATTCTGCACAGTCCCATCAAATTCAGACTTATTAATGATTCGTGTGATAGTTATGCGAGCAGGTGGATCTGACTGAAACTCTGATTTGCACTCTCTCTGGACTCCAGCTGTTTGTTTCATACTTCCAATAGCATTTTTAAACGAAGTTCCTTTGTCCAAAGCTGTCTTCACTGCATCTTCTATTCCTATTGGTATGATCTAAAAAAAGAAGAAATATATATATATATATATATATATATATATATATATATATATATATATATATATATATATATATACTTCCTTTGTACAACTAGCGATGTAAGATTAAAAAATATCATACGAACTGAGAGACCGGAACTTTGTATATTATCTGAAAATAAAATAATAAAAACGCCTGGGAACTGAGTGCAGACGCGTTGCCATATTATGTCAGATTAAAATACTGAGGATAATTCACTTCTGTTTTACACCTAAGAAGCCTTATGCAGAGAGGAGATATACAAATTTGTTTCCGACTGAATGCATTGATATGACCAGAAGTAATTATTATTATAAAACCCGGCCCCCACCCCCCCAAAAAAAAAAAAAAAAAATTAAGGAATTTTTCTGAATTAAGAGAAACAATTATATGACCTTCCCAGAATAGTGAGAATAATAAAGCTTTTACAATAGCAAACCTGGATTTATTTTTTTGTAAACTTCGTTTTCCATAATATAAATGAATGTTCGTTCACGTGATAATTTATAGGAAAAAGGAAGAATTGCGGAGAAATATTTGTTGTTGCCAGGCCATTATATATCTACAAGGACGAATTAAATGGTAATAAATATAATAACTGTATTATCACTTCAATTCTAATCTACATTTCAAACTGAATATGGTTCCACAATCTACATGGAAAGGGTCCAACATAAACTGAATATGGTGTCCGCGTCTAGGTTTGTACATCTATTGTTGGAACTTTGCCTTTTTGGGTGTAGATAGCATGAAAGGGGTTTGTATTATTTTAGAGAGAGAGAGAGAGAGAGAGAGAGAGAGAGAGAGAGAGAGAGAGACATGGCGTCGTGGGTAGGTATGGCGTCCATGGGGTAAATGAGAATGGGATAATTGTTAAGAAAGCCGTCTGAAAAGGGAGCTGATTGCTGGAAATTTGCAGATTCAGAAAAAAACAGGACTAAAAACCAAAGGCTATCAAATTAAATAATATTGTGTTATTGAAAAATGAATGAAAGAGCAAACTGATGATTATAAAAGGGTGAGTTAGTGGGAAGATATATATATGATTATTATTTGGTTGAAGCAAAAGGTAAGGTAATTATAAATATAATCAGGACTAGTAAGTTTAATACAAACAAAATAATCACATTAGAGAACATTAGACCATCGCGAAGAAATAACCTTGTGGTAGTTTAGTTTTTATGGCCCTCACGGCAACGGGAGGCTTGGAAGATGAGTATGAGATAGCATGCGGCAGATGAGGGACAGCATAGGAGGACATGAGCAGCGGGAATTTCAGAGAGGTCTATTTCGTCACTCTGTGTTGGAAGCCATGGCGATGATGAAGATAATCAAGAGGGAATTTTTGCGCATAAATGGAAGTCCTGGCAAATATTCAGAAACGTTCACTGAACTGGAGGGAAATAAAAAAAAAAGGACGGGTAAGAGGTATTAAAGTCTTGCCAGAACGTGGAATTTGTAAAGTCTTCAGAGGTAATTATGATAAAACGCTTTCAACAAGAAATAATAAAAAACTGTAATATTGGGAACTAATGTTGAAATTGACAGATATGCGAAATAAATCGTAATAAGGACTTACTGTATGAAAGCATTTTTGCCAATACTTATGGTTAAAAGATGGTAATTTCTTTTGTTTTTGAATCTCTAGTTTAATGCGATATTCGTAATTCATAAGCTAATAATATTCTTACTAGCTTTTCATTTGGACCTTTATATTTTGTTCTGCAAGTTTTTGCTACAGTTATCGTCCAATGCAT